>NC_067495.1:50765796-50946811 GCF_947179515.1 Apodemus sylvaticus | reverse complement strand
ATAATGATTCCTACACCATCCATATTTGAAGTGAATCTGCTTTCTGATATTACCACTATGATTTTTGTCAACAAAATTGATATAATTACCATGCTTCAAGAAGATGAACTTTTTTTGCTCCAACTTTTGCTCAGTTAAAAGATCACAGTGTAGATGATGAGAGACGGCATGAATTGTTATCATTCTTCAAGGAATTCTGTGCATTTGCTAAGACATTACACTCTCAAAAGAAAAATGTATTACTGAAAACATGATAAAGCTAGGAATTATGAATGTACTGAAAGTTTTACTGCACATGAATGATTACCAAATACAAGTAGCTTCTCTGGAATTATTTGCTTATCTAGTAGAATATAGTCCATGCCTAGTCCGAGCTTATACAATTGAAGAAGCTCAGGACAGTGAAGATAATGATGGCCTTCTCATTAATATAATGATCAAGCAAATGATCTGTGATTCTGATCCTGAATTTTCACAAGGCAACATTTTGACAGCAATTCTTCATGAACTTCTTGATCCAGAAAATATGCAAGTCACATCTAAGGGATGTGAAAGAAAGATATTTCTGAATTTCTTCTACAAACGTTGCATGAGGAACCTTATAGCACCAATTTTGTCTACCACATTAGAAAATGACAGCAACGATAATAGGGTTAACATCTGCCCTGATAATTATCAAAATGCACAATTGCTTGGAGCAATTTTAGAAATACTCACATTTTGTGTTCAATACCACTCAATGTACATAAAACATTATATTTTAAGCAAAAACTTACTCAGCAGTATATTGATGCTAATGAGTTCAAAGCACACTTTTCTGATTTTGTGTGCTGTCCGTTTTATGAGAAAGATGATTGGCCTTAAAGACAAAATGTATAGTATTTACATAATTAAGGAAAATCTGTTTGAACCAGTTGTAAATGCTTTTATGCATAATGGACATAGGTACAATATGTTAAATTCAGCTATTATTGAGCTATTTGAATTCATAAGAAAAGAAAACATCAAGTCTCTCATTGTAAACATTGTGGAAAATTTTTTTGTGGCTTTTGAATCAATTGAGTATGTCCAGACCTTTAAGGGTTTGAAAACTAAATATGAAAAGGAGAAGAAAAGAAAAAGTCTAATAAGAAGGAATTTACATAATTTAGTATACCCCCAAATGTCTTGCAGATATATTAAAGTTATGGAGGTAAAAGTCAAAGCAGACATATATTGTAGAGGAATCACAGAAGAAGAAGTACGAGGAGGAGGTGAAGAGGAAGGAGCTATTCTACCAATGGAAAGTGAATTTACAAATAATTATGACATGTTTATGAAAAATAAAGATACAAATCTAAGTGAAAATAAAAATAGAACAACCCGAAAGAAAATCATCTGAAGCCTATGAATGTTCTCCATCTCATGGGGATGCTCCTGCTAAAAGAATGAGTAGGTCACACTGTAGCAGCCTGGTTCCTTTAGTCGATTACCCATGTGATACTGATGGTGATGATGATGAAGATGATGATCCTTATAATAATGAAAAAGATGAAGATAAAGGACCTCCAAAAAAAAGACCTAATCTTAGTACATGAAATCCTATGAGGCCCTCAACTCCAAGTTCAAATTAAAATCTGTAAATATCACAAACTGAAATATTGAATTTAAACAAATTATTCTCCTACAAAATTTTAGATACTGTACAATACAGAGCAAAAGTAATGAATAAGAGTTTTCAACTTTATAAAGAAAACTTCCCAAAAAATATATGCATAGTATAAAATAAATAGTAATTGAGTGATAATATTTAATCAATATCCTCTCATTTTAGCAGCATGGTGTGGGAGGAAGAAAGTGTTTGATACAGTCTTTATATTAGAAGCAACTTCACAGGTTTTATTGAAAAGATTACTTTCAAAAAGGAGTCTATGGATGGCATTCTTTCCGTAAATTGAAGTTTGTTTAAAATATGATTTGTTTGTATGGAAGACACAGTCATATTAAAGTAAAAATAAAGTGAGACTTCTTAATATTTCTATGAAGATTTATCAGAAATTAAGCATTTTGAATAATAGGGAAACCACTTTTTCTGCAATTTTGTAAATATTTCCATAAATAAAATGCCAAACTTGATCTTTAAAGAGCTGTTGTTAATGTAGTTCATGTACTTGTTTTTAGGTAAGAAATACCAAGTATCAGTATCAATATAGTCCTTTTTGTAATGTTATTCCAGTAGGGTCTTCAGGGGACAAAACAGGATGCATCAAATATACAGTTAATTAAAATTAATGAAGCTTTGCCTTTTTCCTAAAGTTGTAGGTACATACTAAGCTATACACACATACATATTCACACTAATACATATTCACATACACATACACATATGCATATACATTTCTAATTGCTAAAACCACTCTTACAAAAAGTCTTAACAAAGGATAATTTGACTCTGTCTTACAGTGTGGTGGGTATATTCTATTCTGTTCAGTCCTGGGAGGTATCTCTCAGGCATCTAGTCACATTGCACCCACAATCCACATGATTTCTGAGGCTAAATTCAATTGCTCTTTTAATTTAGTGTAGGACATCAGCCAAAGGTTCAGTGTCACATATATTCAATATGGGTCTTCCAAACTTTATTTTCTTATTCAATATATTCTTCATTTACATTTCAAATAATTTCCCAGTTACTTGACCCCCCCTCCAGGAAAGTCCCATAAGCCAAGCCCTCTTCCCTCCTCCTGTTCTCCATTCACCCCTTCACACTTCCCTGTTCTGGTATTCCCCTAAACTGCTGCACTGACCCTTTCCAGAACCAGGGCCCACTCTTTCAATCTTCTTGGACATCTTTTGATATATGGATTGTGTCTTGGGTATTCCAAGCTTCTAGGCTAATAACCGCTTATCAGTGAGTGCATACCATGAATGTTCTCTTGAGACTGGATAGGATGATGTTCTCCAGCTCCATCCATTTCTCTAAGAATTTCATGAATTCATTATTTCTAATGGCTGAATAGTACTCCATTGTGTATACGACATTTTTTTTTTTGTATCCATTCCTCTGTTGAAGGACATCTGTGTTCTTTCCAGCTTCTGGCTATTATAAATAGGGCTGCTATGAACAAAGTGGAGCATGTATCCTTATTACATGCTGGGGAATCTTCTGGGTATATGCCCAGGAGTGGTATAGCAGGGTCCTCTGAAAGGGACGTGCCCGGGGTTTCTGAGGAACCACCAGACTGATTTCCAGAGTGGTTGTACCAGCTTGCAATCCCACCAGCAGTGGAGGAGAGTTCCTCTTTCTCCACATCCTCACCAATACCTTCTGTCTCCCGAGTTTTTTAATCTTAGTCATTCTGACTGGTGTGAGTTGAAATCTCAGGGTTGTTTTGATTTGCATTTCCCTAATGACTAATGATGTTGAGCATTTCTTAAGGTGCTTCTCAGCCATCCAAAATTCTTCAGGTGTAAATTCTTTGTTTAGCTTTGTACCCCATTTTTAATAGGGGTATTTGGTTCTCTGGGGTCTAACTTCTTGAGTTCTTTGTATATATTAGATATAAGCCCTCTGTCAGATTTAGGGTTGGTGAAGATCTTTTCCCAATTTGCTGGTTGCCGATTTGTCCTTTTGATGGTGCCGCTTTGCCTTACAGAAACTTTGTAGTTTTATGAGGTCCCATTTGTCAATACTTGATCTTAGAGCAAAAGCTATTGGGTGTTCTGTTCAGGAACTTTTCTTCTGTGCCCATGTCCTCAAGGGTCTTCCTCGGTTTCTTTTTTATTAGTTTCAGTGTATCTGGTTTTATGTGGAGGTCCTTGATCCACGTGGAGTTTAGCTTAGTATAAGGAGATAAGAATGGATCAATTCGCATTCTTCTGCATGCTGAACGCCAATTGAATCAGCACCATTTGTTGAAAAGACTATCTTTTTCCACGAGATGTTTAAGCTCCTTTTTTGAAGATCAAGTGTCCATAGATGTGTGAATTCATTTCTGGGCCTTCAATCCTATTCCATTGATCTACCTGCCTGCCACTGTACCAATACCACACAGTTTTTACATCTATTGCTCTGTAGTATTGCTTGAGGTCCGGGATACTGATTCCCCAGAAGTTCTTTTACTATTAAGAATAGTTTTAGCTATCCTGGGTTTTTTGTTATTCCAGATGAATTTGAAAATTGCTTTTTCTAACTCTGTGAAGAACTGAAATGGGATTTTGGTGGGGATTGTGTTGAATCTGTAGATTGCTTTTGGCAAGATGGTCATTTTAACTATATTAATCCTGCCAATCCACAATCATGGCAGATTTTTTCATATTCTGAGGTCTTCTTCAATTTCCTTTTTCAGAGACCTGAAGTTCTTGTCATACAGATCTCTCACTTGTTTTGTTAGAGTCACACCAACATACTTTATATTGTTGGTGGCTATTGTGAAAGGTGCCATTTCACTAATTTCTTTCTCAGTCTGCTTATTCTTTGAGTATAGGAAGGCTACTGATTTGCTTGAATTGATTTTATAACCAGCTATTTTGCTGAAGTTATTTATTAGCTGTATACGTTCTCTGGTGGAGTCACTTAAGTATACTATCATAGCATCGGCAAATACAGATATTTGATTTTTTCCCTTGCAATCTGTATCCATTTGACCTTCTCCTTATGTTGTCTAATTGCTCTAGATAGTACCTCAAGTAATATATTGAAAAGATATGGAGAGAGGGGGCAGTCTTGTCTACTTCCTGATTTTATTGGGATTGCTTCAGGTTTCCCTCCATTTAATTTGATGTTGGCTACTGGTTTGCTGTATATTGCTTTTAATATGTTTAGGTATGGGCCTTGAATTCCTATTCTTTCCAAGACTTTTACCATGAAAGGATGCTTAATTTTATCAAATGCTTTCTCCGCAGCCAATGAAATGACCATGTGTTTTTTTTTTTCTTCGAGTTTGTTTATGTAGTGGATTTCATTGATGAATTTCTGTATATTGAACCAACCCTGCATTCCTGAGATGAAGTCTACTTGATCATGGTGAATGATGGTTTTGACATGTTCTTGGATTTGATTGTCAAGAATTTTTTTTGAGTATTTTTGCATCGATGTTCATAAGGAAATTTGGTCTGAAGTTCTCTTTCTTTGTTGGATCTTTTTGTCATTTTGGTATCAGTGTAATTGTGGCTTTGTAGAAGGAGTTTGGTAGGGTTCCTTTTGTTTCTATTTTGTGGAATAGTTTGAAGAGTATTGGTGTTAGGTCTTCTTTGAAGTTCTTATAAAATTCTGCACTAAAACCATCTCTTCCTGTGCTTTTCTTGGTTGGAAGTCTTTCTATGACCCCTTCTATTTCTTTAGGGGTTATGGGACTGTTTAGATGATCTATTTGATCCTGATTTAATTTTGGTGTTTGGTATCTGTCTAAGAAATTGTCTGTTTCCTCTAGATTCTCCAGGTGTTTTCAGTATAGACTTTTGTTGTAGGATCTGATGATTTTTTGAATTTCCTCAGTTTCTGTTGTTATATCTCCCTTTTCATTTCTAATTTTGTTAATTTGGATACTGTCTCTGTGCCCTTCGGTTAGTCTGGCTAAGGGTTAATCTATCTTGTTGATTTTCTCAAAGAACCAGCTCCTGGATTTGTTGATTCTTTGTATGGTTCTTTGTTTCCACTGGATTGGTTTCAGCCCTGAGTTTGATGATTTCCTGTCTTCAACTCCTCCTGGTAGAATAGCTTCTTTTTATTCCAGAGCATTAAGGTGTGCCTTCAAACTGTTAGTGTATCCTCTCTCCAGTTTCTTTTTGGAGGCACTCAGGGCTATGAATTTTCCTCTTAGCATTTCTTTCATTGTGTCACATAGTTTGGGGAAAGTTGTGCCTTCATTTTCATTAAATTCTTAAAAGGTTTTGATTCCTTTATTTATTTCTTCTTTGGTGAAAGTATCATTGAGAAGAGTATTGTTTACCCTCCATGTATATGTGGGATTTCTGTTGTTTTTGTTGCTATTGAAAACCACTCTTACTCCATAGTGATCTGAAAGGAGGCATGGGATCAGTTTGATCTCCTTATATTTGTTGAGGTCTGTCTTGTGACCAATTATATGGTCAATTTTGGAGACAATATCATGAGGTGCTGAGGAAAAGGTATATTCTTTTGCTTTAGGGTGAAATGTTTTATATATATATACCTGTTAAATCCAATTGGTCCAAAGCTTCCATTAGTTTCACTGTGTCCCTGTTTAGGTTCTGTTTTCCTGATTGGTCCACTGAGGAGAGTGGAGTGGTGAAGTCACCCACAATTATTGTGTTAAGTGCAATGCTTGCTTTGAGCTTTAGTAAGGTTTCCTTTAAGAATGAGGTTGCCCTTGCATTTGGAGCATAGATGTTCAGAATTGAGAGTTCTTCTTGTTGTATTTTTCCTTTGACCAGCAAGAAGTGTCCTTCCATGTTTCTTTTGATGACTTTAGGTTGAATGTCAATTTTATCTGATATTAGAATGGCTATTCCTGCTTGTTTCCAGAGACCATTTGCTTGTAAAATTGTCTTCCATTCTTTTTACTCTAAGGCAGTGGTTGTCTTTGACACTGAGCATTTTTTCCTGTATGCAGCAAATTGCAAGTTCCTGTTTATGTATCCAGTCTGTTACTTTAAATCTTTCTATTGGGGAATTGTGTCTATTGAAGTTATGAGATATTAAAGAATAGTGATTATTACTTCCTGTCATTTTTGATGTTATTTTTATATTTGATTCCTTATCTTCTTTTGGGTTTGATGAAAGAAGGTTACTATATTGTTTTTTTCCAGGGTGTAGTTTCCCTCCTTGTATAGGAGATTTTCACCTATTATCCTTTGTAGGGCTGGGTTTGTGGAAAGATATTGTGGATTTGTCATGGAATATCTTGGTTTCTTCATCTATCTTAGTCAGGGTTGCTATTCCTGCACAAACATCATGACCAAGAAGCAAGTTGGGGAGGAAAGGGTTTATAGAGCTTACAGTTCTACGTTGCAGTTCAGCACTAAAGGAAGTCAGGACTGGAACTCAAGCAGGTCAGGAAGCAGGAACTGATGCAGAGGCCATGGAAGGATGTTTCTTACTGGCTTGCTTTTCCTGGCTTGCTCAGCCTGCTTTCTTATAGAACCCAAGAAAACCAGCCACAAGGGGCCCTCCCCACTTGATCACTAATTGAGAAAATGCCCCACAGCTGGATCTCATGGAGGCACTTCCCCAACTGAAGCTCCTTTCTCTGTGATAACTCCAGCCTGTGCCAAGTTGACACACAAAACTAGCCAGTACAATTGACCCCTTGTCAACTTGACACACAAACACATCGCTATTAAGCCTCAACCCTTACTTTCTTATCTATTCCCAAGAATGGTGATTGAGAGTTTTGCTGGGTTTAATAGTCTTGGCTGACATTTGTGTTCTCTTAGATTCTGCATAAGATCTGCCCAGGATCTTCTAGCTTTAATGATCTCTGGTGAATAATATAGTATAATTCTGATAGGTCTTCCTTTATATGTCACTTGGCCTTTTTCTCTTACTGCCTTTGATATTCTTTATTTGTTTAGTACAATTAGGGGTTTGATTATTATGTGACCTGAGGTATTTCTTTCCAGGTCCAGTCTGTTTGGAGTTCTGTAGACTTCTTGTAGGTTCATGGGCATCTCTCTCTTTAGGTCAGGGAAGTTTTCTTCCATACTTTTGTTGAAGATATTTGCTGTCCCTTTAAGTTGTAAATCTTCACTCTCATCTATACCCATAATCCTTAGCTTTGTTCTTCTCATTGTGTCCTGGATTTCATGGATGTTTTGGGTTACAAGCATTTTGCATTTTACATTTTATTTGACTGTTGAGTAAATGGTTTCTATGGTATCTTCAGCATCTGAGATTCATTCTTCTATCTCTTGTATTCTGATGTTGATATTTGCATATAGGTCCCCTGATTTCTTCCATGGTTTTCTATCTCCAAAGTTGTCTCCCTTTGTGATTACTTAGTTGTTTCTCCTTCTGTTTTTAGATCCTGGATGGTTTTGCTCAATTCCTTCACTTGCTTGTTTGTGTTTTCCTGTAATTCTTTAAGAGATTTTTGTGTTTCCTCTTTCATGACTTCTGCCTGTTGACACAAGTTCTCCTGTATTTCTTTAAGTGATTTTTGCATTTCCTCCTTATTGGCATCTATCTGATGAGCCATATTCTCCTGAATTTCTTTAAATGATTTTTGTGTTTCCCTTGTAAGGGCTTCTAACTTTTGATCCATTTTCTCCTGTATTTCTTTAAGAGACTTATTTATGTCCTTCTTATGTTCCTCTAACAGCAACATGACCAGGGATTTTAAAATCAAATCTTGTTTTTCTGGTGTGTTAGGGTATCCAGGCCTTGCTGTTGTTGGAGTATTGAGTTCATATGCTGCTGTATTGCCTTTATTTCTGTTAGTAATGTTCCTATGCTTGCCTTTTGCCATCTGGCTATTTCTGGTGTTAGTTGGTGTTGTTCTCATTGGCTCATGTTTGAACCTCCTGTGAGCCTGTAAGGCTATTTTGCACTGCTGGATAATTGGGTTTCCCCTGGCACAGATTGCTGATGTGCTGCCCTCCTCTTGGGTATGCTTGAAGCCCTGGTGTGTCTTTCGCCAAGCAATGCTATACTTGGGGTGTCTCTGTGATCCTGGTGCTGCCTATCTCCTCCTACAGGGAGTGATGGTGGTGGATGCTGTGGGGACCTTTTCCAAGTGCTGATCAGTCTGCAGGGCAAATGACCCCCCAATGGGTTTGGCACACTGACTGCCCACAGAGCTGCCCAAGCCCTGGGTGCAGGTAAAAGTCTGACAGGCTGAGACCCAAGTGATGTTAGCCTTGGGTTATGACTGAGTAGCTGGGGCTGCCTATTAGATCTCTCTGGTGTCTGGGAGCCAAGATGCTGGAGAGCTCCTCTTAGTAGGGTCTTCCAATCTTAATTATCCCAGTCTATAATCTGCCTCATAAATATGCCAAGAAGTTTGTCTCCTAAATATAAATTCTGTTAATTACTATCACTGAGTAAACCCTTGCCTAAACAACACCTAAGCATGTAACTATTTAGCCATAACCTTCCACAATCTTATAAAGAATTACAAAATGTACTTAGTCTAACTGTAAACCATGCCACAGTATTTAATGGTTTCAACATTGCTCAAAAGTAATAAAACAGAATATCTTCTGAGACTCATATTCTTAACTATGAGGACTCATGCCATAAAAGATAACACATTAGTAATTTTTTGTGGTGATAAAACTCATGGAAAAAAAAACAATATATGGAGACCAGAGAAATGGTTCAACAGATGGGAAACTTCTATAAAACTGAATTTGATTATTGGCATCCACATCGTGGCTAAGAAACACACATAAGTCCAGTGTTTGGAGCCATTGCTGCTATCTTTTGGACCACTCTTGCAATTATACATATGGTAAACAGACATGCATACATGTGAAACACCCATGTATACCATGTATCTGCTTCTCATTTATACTTCATATATATATATGTATATATATATACATATATATATATATGATAATAAATTTATTTGTTAAAATGTTATAAAATCAAATCATAGTAGAAATAATTACTGTGGCTTATGCATCTAAAATGAAGAGGCCAAAAATGATGGTGGAGTCATGGCCGCAGATGGTCAAGCAGAAATTTGGTAATCATATTTTACCCATATATGTGAAAGAGAGAAGAAAGAGAAAGAGAGACAGACAGACAGAGACAGAGACAGAGAGAGAATACTATAAGTAATCATAATCTATACACTCTCAAAGCCAACCCTCAGTTATGTTCTTACTTTAGCAAAGCTTTAGTTTCTAATGTTTCCATACCTTTCACAATCAGTACCACCAACCAGGGAACAAGGTGAGGACACTTTTATAGATAGGACAATATTCTACCCTTTGTTCCCAAAGACCATGAACTATGTCATGATGATTTTGTGTGACAATTTTTTTCCTCAGGAAATGAAATATACATTTGTAGTCATGCCAGATATGGATCCCATGACAGACCAAAGTACAGAAACCACCAATGTCTGTTGTGAACTAATGAGTTTTGGGGAGTTACTTACAGAAATATGGGTAAGCAGAAATGACGCAAAGACAGATGCCCATGCCAGCTTGGATGACAGATCATAATCACTGGAAATGTGGAGCATATGAAAAGCCTAGAGGTAGCACAACAGATTGTGAGTGTTATTTTCATGCAACTCAGTTGGTCTGAATCTCTTTTAGGAAGATTGGTTGGTTTTTACTTCTTGAATGCAGCTAATTTGGTGCCAAAGAAATCTTTGTAGTTTGTCTTGTCTGAGAAGGAGTTAATGATATCTTATTGTTCATTGTTTTTTTTTATTCTTTACATACATTATGTCCTGACTATAGTTTCCCCTACCTCCACTCCTCCCAGCATTCTTCCAAATCTGTCCTCTACCCTAAATCTATTCCTCTTCTGATTCCTTTCAAAACGTCACAGGGATAAAAGCTGAATGTGCCAGAACAAGTTACAATAAAACAAGGTCTCCACCCTCATATCAAGGTTGGACAAAGCACCCCAGTAGGAAGAAGACTCTCAAACACAAACAAAAGAAGAAATCTCAAAGATTTCTACATATCCTTCTCTGTAGTTATGTAAAGATTTTAACATAGCCCCTAGAAGAATCAAAGATCAAGGATATCCAAAGAGCCACCAGGAGCAGCACAGTCTATCAAAATCAAGATCAATTTAGGTGGCAACACAAATCACTGAAATTCCCATCTCTATTGATAACATGGACCACAGATATCAACGCAGATCTCAAGCACAAAACAGACCATGTATACTATCATGGCTCTCAAAGAGGTGGTCTGTGATGCCACCTCAGGCTATGTTGTTGTGCTATGGTCAATTCTTCAACTAAGGGTCATGTTTGAGTCCTTTGTCCTGCTATAGTAGGAAGCCACATAGATGTCTGAGGCCCTTATTAGGAATGAAGGCCAGGTGGATATCCATAATCTATGATGCTACCTGTAGACATGTCAAGCTCACAGGGACAAGATACCACCAGGAGTCATGTTGATGTGTATGGCCTGGGATGTTTCCTGAGATCCTGTTAAATATCTGAGGTCTGTGTTGCTGCCAGTATCTATGTTGGCATTCATGGCCTTGCTGCAGCAAGGGTAGTGCTGATGTTAATTATCCATGTTACCACAAAATTCTGTGGGGTTATCCATTGCCTTTGGTACCATGTGACTTGTTAATGTCCATGAACTCTGCTGTCACAAGAAACCATGTAGAAGTTAATGATCCATGCTTCCACTGAATATAAAGGGCAAAGAATGTTCTTTAGCAGTGGTATCAGTGACTGCAGATTCACAATTGAGAATGAAAGACATAGAAGCTTCTGTATCAGCATCTCTTCCACATCACAAACACCAAAAGAAACAGTCTAGATAGACATTAAAATAACTCTTAAGAATAGTAATATAAATGTTGAAGTATGTTTCTTCACAGTTGGCAGATTCTGGTATGGGGCAGGGAAGGACTCAGTTTTCTATAAGGAGTTGGACATTGGGAATTAGAAAATGCTCCACTGAGTGTATGAGCAAGGCACATTTAACTTGCTATTGTTTTTTCTTTTCTTTTCTTTTCTTCTTTTGTTTTGAGAATAGATACAAGGGTTGGGGTAGACCAGAAAGGACATAGAATTGAATACAATTGGGGTGCATCAAGTTATATTTCAAAATATTAAATAAAATATTATATTAAAAGGTCATAGATATCCTCCACTTCTGATATTTTGTGTGCTGTAAGAACACCACCAACAACATATACACAGATGACCTTATTAAGACCCATATAGGGTTCAAGATTGTTGCTTTAGTTTCTGTGATCCCTTCTGAGTCCTGTTTAGTTGCTTTTGTGTTCTGTGTTCTTGTGATTTCTTTGACTCTTATGCCTCTTAGAATCATTCCTGACCCTCTTCTTCAGGGATCCATGGTCTTTGTCTATTGTTTGGCTGCTTGATAATGCCTCTCTGATGAAAATTGAGCTAGGCAATTATCTATGAGTATAGCACACAATCATTAGGAATTATGTCGTTGACATTTTTGTTTCTATTTTTTTTTTGACAATTATACTTGGTTCTGCCACCATACAGTATGATTTTTTCTATTTTCTGTAAATTTCATATTTTTAAACAATTGAGTAATACCCACATTTTTATCTGTTCTTTGGTTAATAGACATCAAAGTTGTTACCAGTTTCTGTATATCATGAATAAAGCTGCTATAAATACAGAATACCTGGTTTCTTTGGATGGAGTATATGCTCAGGTGTGCTATAACTGGGTCTTGAGGTAGATCAATTCCGTATTTTCTGAAGATCTGCTGTATTGATTTTCAAAATGTCACTGCAAATTTGTGTTCCAACCAGCAATGAAGGAGTGTTCTTCTTGCTCCAAATCCTTGTAAGCATGAGCTCTCACTTGGGCTTCTGACCTTAGCCATTTTTATGGATGTAAGATAGAATCACAATGTCTTTTTGATTTGCACTTCTATGACAGTTAATGGTGATGATCATTTCTGTAAATGCTTCTTAGCTCTTAGAGATTCCTCTGTCAAGTATTTTTTCATTTAGCTATGTACCACATTTTTACAATCTATTACTTAGTTTCTTGATATGTAGATTCCTACGTTCTCTATATATTCTGGCTACTAGCCCACTGTCAAGTGTATGGTTGGTGAGTATATTTTCCCAATCTGTATGCAATCAATTTGATTTTTGTGCCAGTGTCCTTCACCTTACAAAAGACTGAGTTTCATGAGGTCCCATTTATTAGTTATTTACATTAGTGAAATACTGTTGTGTTCTATTCAGTATGTTGTCTCCTGTGCCAATGTATACAACATTTCTCCAATTTCTCTTTTATTAGGGTTAGTATATCCATTTTTGTTTGAGGTCCCTGATTCACTTGAACTTGAGTTTTGTGCAGGGTGAAAAACATGCATCTTTTTGCATTCTTCTATATTCTGACCTCCAATTAGACTACCACCATTTGTTGAAGTTCTCATTGTGTATTTCTGGCTTCAATTTCATTGACTTAACCTATCTGGTTTTGTTGTTGTTGTTGTTCTGTTTTGTTTTGTGTTCTTGTTTTTGTTTTGCCAATACCATGTGGTTTTTATTTCTATAGCCTTGTATTATAATTTGACATAGGGTATAGTAATATCTCCAAAGCTTCTTTTATTGTACACTATTGTTTTAACTATCCTGGGTATTTTGGATTTCTTTATGAAGTTGACTATTTTCCTTTTATGTTCTTTAAAGTACTATACTGGAATTTTGATGATGATTGCATTGAATCTGTAGATTTATTTTGTTAGGTGGCCATTTTTACTTTGGTAACCCCATTGATCCATTAGCATAGAATATATTTCTATCTTCTGATATCTCCTTCAATTTCTTTCTTCAGGTACTTAAAATTTTTGTAATATTTTTGTTTGCTTCATAACAGTTACATCAACACTTTATATTATTCCTGTGTATTGTGAAAGTGGATGTTTCCCTGTTTTCTTTTCTTTTTTATTCAATATATCCTTTATTTACATTTCAAATGATTTCCCCTGTCCTGGTTTCCCACTCCCCAAAAGTCCCATAAGCCCTCTTCCATCCCCCTGTTCTCCCATCCAACCCTTCCCAATTCCCTATTCGGGTATTTCCCTATACTGCTGCACTGAGACTTTCCAAAACTAGGGACAACTCCTTCCTTCTTCTTGGACATAATTTAATATGTGGATTATGTCTTATGTATTCCAAGACACTAGGATAATATCTGCTTATTTTTGAGTGCATACCATGAGTGATCTTTTGAGACTGGGTTACCTCACTTAGTATGATGTTATCCAGCTCCATCCATTTGTCTAAGAATTTCATGAATTCATTGTTTCTAATGGCTGAATAGTATTCCATTGTTTATATATATTCAACATATTTTGTATCCATTCCTCCACTGAGGGACATCTGGGTTCTTTCCATCTTCTGGCTATTATAAATAGGGCTGCTATGAACATAGTAGAGCATGTATCCTTATTACGTGCTGGAGAATCATCTGGGTATATGCCCAGGAGTAGTATAGCAGGGTCCTCTGGAACTGTCATGCCCAGTTTTATGAGGAACAGCCAGACTAATTTCCAGATTGGTTGTACCATCTTGCGATGCCACCAGCAGTGGAGGAGTGTTCCTCTTTCTCCACATACTCACCAATACCTGCTGTCTCCTGAGTTTTTAACCTTAGCCATTCTGACTGGTGCGAGGTGAAATCTCAGGGTTGTTTTGATTTGCATTTCCCTAATGACTAATGATGTTGAACATTTCTTAAGGTGCTTCTCAGACATCCAAAATTCTTCAGGTGAAAATTCTTTCTTTAGCTCTGTACCCCATTTTTAATAGTGTTATTTGGTTTTGGGGGGTCTAACTTCCTGAGTTCTTTGTATATATTATCTATTAGCCCTCTGTCAGATGTAGGGATGGTGAAGATCTTTTCCCAATTTGTTGGTTGCTCTTTTGTCCTTTTGACTCTGTCCTTTACCTTACAGGAACTTTGTAATTTTATGAGGGTCCAATTATCAATTCTTGACCTTAGAGCATAAGCTATTGGTGTTCCAAAATTGTTTTTTTCCACTGGATGTTTTCAGCTCATGGATTGGCAGGATTAATATAGTTAAAATAGCCATCTTGCCAAAAGCAATATATAGATTCAATGCAATACTCATCAAAATCCCAACTCAGTTCTTCATAGAGTTAAAAAGAGCAATTCTCAAATTCATCTGGAATAACAAAAACCCAGGATAGCTAAAACTATTCTCAACAGTAAAAGAACTTCTGGGGAAATCAGTATCCCAGACCTCAAGCGGAAAAAGATAGCCTTTTCAACAAATGGTGCTGGTTCAATTGTAGGTAAGCATGCAGAAGAATGCAAATTGATCCATCTTTATCTCCTTGTACTAAGCTCAACCCCAAGTGGATCAGGGACCTCCACTTAAAACCAGACACAATGAAACTAACAGAAAAAAAAAAAAAACTGGAAAAGACCCTTGAGGACATCGGTACAGGGGGAAAGTTCCTGAACAGAACACCAATAGCTTATGCTCTAAGATCAAGAATTTACAAATGGAACCTCATAAAATTACAAAGTTTCTGTAAGACAAAGGACACCATCAAAACGACAAATCGGCAGCCAACAAATTGGGAAAAGATCTTCACCAACCCTATATATGACAGAGGACTAATATCCAATATATACAAAAAACTCAAGAAGTTAGACCTCAGAAAACCAAATAACCCTATTATAAGTGGGGTACAGAGCTAAACAAAGAATTTTCACCTGAAAAATTTTGGATGGCTGAGAAGCACCTTAAAAAATATTCAACATCATTAGTCGTTAGGGAAATGCAAATCAAAACAACCCTGAGATTTCACCTCATACCAGTCAGAATGGCTGAGATTAAAATCTCAGGAGAAAGCAGGTGTTGGCAAGGATCTGGAGAAAGAGGAACACGACTCCACTGCTGGTGGGGTTTCAAGCTGGTACAACCACTCTGGAAATCAGTCTGGTGGTTCCTCAGAAAACTGGGCACATCCCATCTGGAGGACCCTGCTATACCACTCCTGGGCATATACCCAGAGGATTTCCCAGCATATAATAAGGATATATGCTCCACTATATTCATAACAGCCCTATTTATAATAGCCAGAAGCTGGAAAGAACCCAGATGTCCCTCAATGGAGGAATGGATACAAATAATGTGGTATATATACACAATGGAGTATATTCAGCCTTAGAAACAATGAATTCATGAAATTCTTAAACAAATGGATGGAGCTGGAGAACATCACCCTAAGTGAGGTAACCCAGTGTCAAAAGATCAATCAAGCTGTGAACTTACTGATAAGCAGATATTAGCCAAGAAACTTGGAATACTCAAGACATAATCCACATATCAAATAATGTCGAAGAGGAACGAGGAGTGGCCTCTGGTTCCGGAAAGTCTCATTGCAGCAGTGTAGGGCAATACCAGAACAGGGAAGTGGCAAGGGGTGGATGGGGGAACAGGGGGAGGGAAGAGGGCTTATGGGACTTTCCGGGAGTGGGGAGCCAGGAAAGGGGAAATGAATTTAAATGTAAATAAAATTGTATGGAATAAAAAAAATAGTAAAGAGCAAAAATCCCCCCCCCCTCAGAAAAAGGCTATCTTTTTTTTTTCCACTGGATGTTTTCAGCTCCTTTGTCAATGATCAAGTGGCCACAGGTGTGTGCATTCGTTTCTGGATCTTCAGTCTTCCACTGATTCATCTGCTTGTCACTGTGTCAATACCATGCAATTTTTAACACTATTGCTCTGTTGTATTGTTTGAGGTCCGGGATACTGATGCCCCTAGAAGTTCTTTTATGGTTCAGAATAGTTTTATCTATCCTGTTTTATTTTGTTTTGTTTTTGTTATTATGGATGAATTTGAGAATTGTTTATTCTAGTTCTATGAAGAACTGAAATGGGATTTTGATGTGGTTTGTGTTGAATCTGTATATTGTTTTTGGCAGGATGGCCATTTTAACTACATTAATCCTGCCAATCCACAAGCATGGCAATTTTTTTTCATATTCTGAGGTCTTCTTCAATTTCCTTCTTCAGAGACTTGAAGTTCTTGTCATACAGGTCTTTCACTTGTTTGGTTAGAGTCACACCAAGATACTTTATGTTGTTTGTGGGTATTGTGAAGGGTGTCGTTTCACTAATTTCTTTCTCAGCCTGCTTTTCCTTTGAGTATAGGAAGACTACTGATTTGCTTGAGTTGATTTTATACCAATCACTTTGCTGAAGTTGTTTATCAGCTGTAGGTGTTCTCTGGTGGAGTTTTTGGGTCACTTAAATATACTATCAAAACATCTGCAAATAGTGATAGTTTAACTTCTTCCTTTCCAATTAGTATCCCTTTGACCTCCTTACGTTGTCTAATTGCTCTAGCTAGAATTTCAAGTAATATATTGAAAAGATATGGAGAGAGAGGGAAGCCTTGTCTAGTCCCTGATTTTAGTGGGATTGCTTCAAATTTCTCTCCATTTAGTTTGATGTTGGCTTTTGGTTTGCTATATATTGCTTTTACTGTGTTTAGGAATGGACCTTGAATTCCTGTTCCTTCCAAGACTTTCAGCATGAAAGGATGATATTGAACCATCCCTGCATCCCTGGGACAAAGCCTACTT
Organism: Apodemus sylvaticus; assembly: GCF_947179515.1. NCBI lineage: Eukaryota > Metazoa > Chordata > Mammalia > Rodentia > Muridae > Apodemus > Apodemus sylvaticus. Next base: position 50,929,577 of record NC_067495.1, on the reverse strand, counting down.
GATCATGGTGAATGATGGTTTTGATGTGTTCTTGGATTTGTTTGGCAAGAATTTTTTTGAGTATGGTTGCATTGATGTTCATAAGGGAAATTGTTCTGAAGTTCTCTTTCTTTGTTGTATCTTTTTGTGGTTTTGGTATCAGTGTAATTGCGGCTTCGTAGAATGAGTTGGGTAGTGTTCCTTCTCTTTCTATTTTGTGGAATAGTTTGAAGAGTATTGGTGTTAGGTCTTCCTTGAAGGTCTGATAGAATTCTGCACTAAAACCATCTTGTCCTGTGCTTTTTTTGGTTAGAAGACTTTCTAGGAACCCTTCTATTTCTTTAGGGCTTATGGGACTGTTTAGATGATCTATTTGATCCTTATTTAATTTTGGTTTTTGCTATCTGTCTAGGAAATTGTCCATTTCCTCCAGATTCTCCAGGTGTGGTAAGTATAGGTTTTTGTAGTAGGATCTGATGATTTTTTTTTGAATTTCCTCAGTTTCTGTTGTTATATCCCCCTTTTCATTTCTAATTTTGTTAATTTGGATACTGTCTCTATGCCCTTTGGTTAGTCTGGCTAAGGGTTTATCTATCTGGTTGATTTTCTTAAAGAATTAGGTCCTGGTCTTGTTGATTCTTTGCATGGTTCTCTTTGTTTCTACTTGATTGATTTTAACCCTGAGTTTGATGATTTCCTGTCTTCTGAGTGAATTAACTTTTTTTTTTTGTTCCAGAGCTTTCACTTGCGCTGTAAGCTGCTAGTGTATGCACTTTCCAGTTTCTTTTTGGAGGCCCTCGGGGCTATGTGTTTTCCTCTTAGCATTGCTTTCATTGTGTTCCATAGATTTGGGTATGTTGTGCTTTCATTTTCATTAAATTCTAAAAAGTCTTTGATTTCTTTCTTTATTTCTTCTTTGGTCAAGGTATCATTGAGTATTGTTCAGCCTCAATGTGTATGTGATGTTCCCTGTTTTCTTTTTCATTTCATTTAACTTATGTGTATAAGAGGGCAGGTAATTGTGTGTGTGTGTGTGTGTATTATTTTTATATACTCCATTTTTTATTCCCCACCCCTCCATGCCCTGTCCATGCTCTGACTATTCCACTTTCCTTACCTCCTCCCCTCCCCTTGTCTCAACGTGGATGTCCCTTACCCCCAGCCCACCTGACCTCTAAACTCCCTGGGGCCTCCAGTCTCATGAGAGTTAGGTGGATCAGAGTTAGGTGGAATAGAGACTCAGAACTTCTCTTTTTTATTTTTTAATTAGATACATTATTTTTTAAAATTTTTTTTATTGAATATCATCTTTATCTACATCGCCAATGGTAAAACCTTTCCAGATTTCCACCCTCCTCAAAGGCCCAAACCCCTCCTCCCACCCCCTGCCTCCATGTATATGACCCTCTACCTGACCCACTCACACCTACACCCCCTCGATTTCCCTTTCTTGGGGCATCTATTGAGCCTTCACCTGGCCAAAAACCACTCCTCGCACTGATGCCTGACAAGGCATTCCTCTGCAACATTTTTGGCTGGAGGCAAGTGTGCCCCTTGGTAGATGTTTTAGTCCCTGGGAGTCCTGGGGCTTCTGTGTGGCCAACATCTTTGTTCTTTCCAATGGCTGTAAACCCATTCTGCTCCTCCGGACCACCCTCTAGCTCCTCCACGGAGGGCCCCATGCCTAGACCAATGGTTGGCTGCTAGCATCTGCCTCTGTATTTGCAAGGCTCTAGCAGGGCCCCTCTGGAGACAACCATGGCATGCTCCCTTTTGTATACACTTCCTGTCTTCCATAGTCATATCAGGATTTGGTGACTGTTTATAGGACAAATCCCCAGGTAGGGCAGTCTCTGGTGGCCTTTATTTCAGTCTCTACTCCACAATTTGTCCACTTTCTTGCTTCTATATTTTGTTCCTTTTCTCAGAGGAACCAAAGCACCCACACTTCTTGAGTTTATTGTGGTCTGTGACATATATCTTGTTTATTTTGAGATATTTGGGCTACTATCTACTTCTCAGTGAGTATAAAACATGTACATTCTATAGTGATTGTCTTACCTTACTCAAGATGACATTTTCAAGTTCCATCCATTTGCTTAAGAATTTAATGAATTCATTGTTTTTAATAGATGAATAGTACTCCATTTTATATATACATGTATATATATATATATATATATATATATATATATATATATATATATATATATATATATATAACAGTTTCTCTATCCCATTCCTCTGTTGAAGGAAATCTCATTTTTTTCCAGCTTCTGGCTATTATAAATAAGGCAACTATGAACATAGTGGAGCATGTACCCAGGAGTAGTATAGCGGGGTACTCAGGTAGTACTATGGCTAATTTTCTGAGGAATTGCCAAACTGATTTCCAGAGTGGTTTTACCAGCTTGCAATCACTCCACCAATGGAGAAGTGTTACTTTTTCACCACATCTTCTCCAGCATCTGCTGTCTCCTGAGTTTTTCATATTAGCCATAATGATGGGTGTGAAGAGGAATCTGAGTGCTGTTTTGATCTGCATTTTCCTGATAACTAAGAATGCTCAACATTTCTTTACGTGCTTTAGAGCCATTCAAATTTCCTCAGTTGAGAATGCCCTGTTTAGCTCAATACCCCATTTTATAATAGGGTTATTTGACTCTCTGGAGACTAACTTCTTGAGTTCTTTGTATACATTGAATATTAGCCATCAGATGTAGGATTAGGAAAGATCGTTTCCCAATTTGTTGGTTGCTGTATTTTCATATTGAACATGTTCTTTGCCTTACAGAAGCTTTGCAGTTTTAAGAGGTCCCATTTGTTGATTCTTGTTCTTATAACATAAGCCAAAGGTGTTCTGTCCAGGAACTTTTCCCCTGTGCCCATATGTTCAATATTCGTCCCCACTTTCTCCTCTATAAGCTTCGGTGTGTCTGGTTTTATGTGTAGATCCTTGATCCACTTGGACTTCAGCTTTATACAAGAAGATAAGAATGGGTCAATTTTTATTTTTTGCATGCTGACCTCCAATTGATTCAGCACCACTTGTTAAAAATGCTGTGTTTTTTCCACTGGATGTTTTTAGATCCTTTGTCAAATATCAATTGACCTTACATGTGTGGGTTCATTTCTGGGTCTTCAATTCTATTCTGGTTATCTTGCTGCCTGTCTCCATACCAATACCAAACAGTGTTTTTTTGTTGTTGTTATTTTGTTTTTTTGTTTTGTTTTTTTGTTTGTTTGTTTGTTTTTTATCACTTTTGCTCTGTAGTAGAGCATGAATTCAGGGATGGTGATTCTCCAAGGAGATCTTTTGTTGTTGAAAATCGTTTTTGCTATCCTTTTTTTTTTTTTTTGTGAATTTTTTTTTTATTTGATATATTTTTTATTTACATTTCAAATGATTTCCCCACTCCCAAAGAGTCCCGTAAGCCCCCTTCTCTCCCCCTGTCCTCCCACCCACCCCTTCCCACTTCCCCATTCTGGTTTTGCTGAATACTGCTTCATTGAGTCTTTCCAGAACAAGGGGCCACTCTTCCTTTCTTCTTGTACCTCATTTGATGTGTGGATTATGTTTTGGGTAATCTAGGTTTCTAGGTTAATATCCACTTATTAGTGAGTGCATACCATGATTCACCTTTTGAGTCTGGGTTACCTCACTTAGTATGATGTTCTCTAGCTCCATCCATTTACCTAAGAATTTCATGAATTCGTTGTTTCTACAACTTCAGCAAAGTGGCAGGTTATAAAATCAACTCAAGCAAATCAGTGGCCTTCCTATACTCAAAGGATAAGCAGGCTGAGAAAGAAATTAGGGAAATGACCCCCTTCACAATAGCCGCAAATAGTATAAAGTATCTTGGGGTGACTCTTACAAAACATGTGAAAGATCTGTATGACAAGAACTTCAAGACTCTGAAGAAGGAAATGGAAGAAGACCTCAAAAAATGGGAAAACCTCCCATGCTCATGGATCGGTAGAATCAATATAGTTAAAATGGCCATTTTGCCAAAAGTAATCTACAGATTCAATGCAATACCCATCAAAATCCCAACTCAATTCTTCACAGAGTTAGAAAGAGCAATTATCAAATTCATCTGGAATAACAAAAAACCCAGGATAGCTAAAACTCTTCTCAGCAACAAAAGAAATTCTGGGGGAATCAGTATCCCTGACCTCAAGCAATACTACAGAGCAATAGTGTTAAAAACTGCATGGTATTGGTACAGTGACAGGCAGGAGGATCAATGGAACAGAATTGAAGATCCAGAAATGAACCCACACATCTATGGCCACTTGATCCTCGACAAAGAGGCTGAAAACATCCAATGGAAAAAAGATAGCCTTTTCAACAAATGGTGCTGGTTCAACTGGAGGTCAGCATGCAGAAAAATGCGAATTGATCCATCCTTGTCTCCTTGTACTAAGCTCAAATCCAAATGGATCAAGGACCTCCACATAAAGCCAGACACTCTGAAGCTAATAGAAAAGAAACTGGGGAAGACCCTTGAGGACATCAGTACAGGGAGAAAGTTTCTGAACAGAACACCAATAGCGTATGCTCTAAGAGCAAGAATTGACAAATGGGACCTCATAAGGTTACAGAGTTTCTGTAAGGCAAAGGACACCATCAAGAGGACAAATCGGCAACCAACAAATTGGGAAAAGATCTTCACCAATCCTACATCAGATAGAGGGCTAATATCCAATATATATAAAGAACTCAAGAAGTTAGATTCCAGAAAACCAAACAACCCTATTAAAAAATGGGGTACAGAGTTAAACAAAGAATTCTCACCTGAAGAACTTCGGATGGCGGAGAAGCATCTTAAAAAATGCTCAACATCATTAGTCATTAAGGAACTGCAAATCAAAACAACCCTGAGATTTCACCTTACACCAGTCAGAATGGCTAAGATTAAAAATTCAGGAGATAGCCGGTGTTGGAGAGGGTGTGGAGAAAGAGGAACACTCCTCCACTGCTGGTGGGGTTGCAAATTGGTACAACCACTCTGGAAATCAGTCTGGCGGTTCCTCCGAAAACTGGACACCTCACTTCCAGAATATCCTGCTATACCACTCCTGGGCATATACCCAGAGGATTCCCCACCATGTAATAAGGATACATGCTCTACTATGTTCATAGCAGCCCTATTTATAATTGCCAGGTGTTGGAAAGAACCCAGGTATCCCTCAACAGAAGAGTGGATGCAAAAAATGTGGGATATCTACGCAATGGAGTACTATTCGTTTTTGATATCCTGGGCTTTTGTTATTCCAGATGAATTTGAGAATTGATCTTTCTAGATATATGAAGAATTGATTTGGAATTTTGATGGGGATTGTATTGAATCTGTAGATTGCTTTCGAGAAAATGGGCAATTTTACTATATTGATCCTGTCAATCCATAAACATGGGATATTTTTCCATCTTTTGAGATCTTTGATTTCTTTCTTCAGAGGCTTAAAGTTCTTGTCATAAAGATTTTTCACCTGCTTTGTTAGGGTCACACCTAGATATGAAATATTACTTGAGACTATTTGTGAAGGATATAATTTCCCTAATTTATTTCTCATCTTTTTTATCCTCTGAGTAGAGGAAGCTACTGATATGCTTGTGTTAATTTTATATCCAGCCACTTTGCTGAAGTTATTTATCAGTTTTAGGAGTTCTCTGGTGGAAGTTTTGGGGTCGCTAAAGTATACTATCATATCATCTGCAAATGGTGATATTTTGACCTCTTCCTTTCCAATTTGTATATATTTGACTGACTTTTGTTGTCTGATTGCTCTGGCTAGGAATTCAAGTACTATATTGAATAGATAGGGAGAGGGGGGCAGCCTTGTCTGATCCCTGACTTTAGTCGGATTGCTTCAAGTTTCTATCGATTTAGTTTGATGCTGGCTACTGGTTTGCTGTATATTGCTTTCACTATGTTTATTTATGGGCCTTGGATTCCCGATCTTGACAAGACTTTTACAATGAAGGGATGCTAGATTCTGTCAAAAGACTTTTCAGCATCTAATGAAATGACCATGTGGTTTTTTCCCTTGAGTTTGTTTATGTAGTGGATTATGTTGATGGAGTTCCATATATTGATCCTTCTCTGCATCCCTGGGATGAAGCCTACCTGATAGTGATGAATTATAGTTTTGATGCATTCATGGATTTGGTTGGCCAGAATTTTGTTCAGTATTTTTGCACTGATGTTCATGAGGGAGATTGGTCTGAAGTTCTCCTTCCTTGTTTGGTTTTTGTTTGGTTTAGGTATAAGCATTATTGAGCCTTCATAGAATGAGTTGGGTAGTGTTCCTTGAGTTTCTATTTGGTGGAACAGTTTGAGCAGTATCAGTGTTATCTCTTCTTTGAAGTTCAGATAGAATTCCCAACAAACCCAACTGGTCCTTGGATTTGTTTTTTTGTTTGTTTGTTTGTTTGTTTGTTTGTTTGTTTTGGTTTGGTTTTTGATGGGAGACTATTAACAAATGCTTCTATTTCCTCAGGACTTATGAGACTATTTAGATGGTTTATCGGATCCTGTTTTAATATTGGCACCTGGTATGCATTTAGAAAGTTGTCAACTTCATCCAGAATTTCAAATTTGTTGAGTATAAAATCTTGTAGTAGGATCTAATGATTTTTTGAATTTCCAGTTTCTGTTTGTTATGTCTCCCTTATCATTTCTGATTTTTTTTTAAATTTGTATACTGTGTTTGTGCCCTCTGGTTAGTGTGGCTAAAGAGTTTTTCTATCTTGTTGTTTTCTCAAAGAACCAGCTCCTTGTTTGTTGATTCTTTGTGTAGTTCTTTTTGCTTCTATTTGTTTCCATCTATTCTTCTTGTGTGTATTTGCTTCTTTTAGTTCTAGAGCTTTAAAGTGCACTCCCAAGCTGTTAGTGTAAGCTCAATCCATTCTCTTTTTGGAAGCACTCAGAGCTCTGAATTTTCCTCTCAGCCGTGTTTTCATTGTCTCATCCCATAAATTTTGGTATGATATGTCTTCATTTTCATTAAATTCTAAAAATGTCTTTAATTTTTTATTTCTTCCTTGACCAAGCAATCATTGAGAAGAGCATTGTTCAAAGTCCACATGTATGTGTATTTTCCATTGTTTTTGTTTGGGCTTATGAACAGCCTTAGGCTGTGGTGATCTGATAAGGTACATGAAATAATTTCAATATTTCTGTATCTGTTGAGGCCCATTTTGTGACCAATTACATGGTCAATTTTGGCAAAAGTACCATGCGGTGCTGAGAAGATAGTATATTCTCTTGCTTTAGGACAGAATGTTCTATAAATATCTGTTAGATCCATTTGGTCCATATCTTTTTAGTGTCACTGTGTCTCTGTTTAATTTCTGATTCCATGATTTGTCCATTGTTGGGAGTGGAGTATTGAAGTCTCCCACTATTATTGTGTGGGGTACAATGTGTGGTTTGGGCTTTATTAAAGATTCTTTTATTAATGTTTGTACCCTTATGTTCAGAGCATAGATGATCAGAATTGAGAATTCACCTTGGTAGACTTTTCCTTTGACCAGTATGAAGTGCCCCTCCCCATCATTTTTGACAACTGTTTGTTGAAAGTCAATTTTATCTAATAAAAGAATGGCCACTTCAGCTTGTTTCTTGGGACCATTTGCTTGGAAAATTGTTTTCCAACCTTTACCTCTGAAATAGTGACTGTCTTTGTCACTGAGGTAGGTTTCTTGTATGCAGCAAAATGTTGGGTCCTGTTTACATATGCAGTCTGTTAGTCTACATCTTTTTATAGGGGAATTTAGACCATTGGTATTGAGATATTAATGAAAAGTGAGTTATTGGTGAAATTCTGTTTGTTTAGCTATCTTCTATTAGATTTGTTGAAAGATTAACTTATTGCTTTTTTTACGGTGTGGTTGCCCTCCTTGATTTCATATTTTCCACCCATTATTCTTTGTAGAGCTGGATTTTCTGGAAAGATATTATATAAATTTGCTTTTGTCCTAGAATGTCTTGTTTTTTCCATTTATGGTAATTGAAAGTTTTGCTGGGTATAGTAGTCTGGGCTGACATTTATATTCTCTTAGGGTTTGTGTGACATCTGCCCAAGATCTTCTGACTTTTATAGTCTCTGGTGAGTATACTGGTGTAATTCTGATATATCTGCCTTTATTTGTCACTTGACCTTTATAGCTTACAGCTTTTATTTTTCTTTCTTTGTTTAGTGCATTAGGTGTTTTGATTATTATATGATGGGAGGAATTTCTGGTCTGGTCTAGTCGGTTTGAAATTCTGTAGGCTTCTCATATGTTCGTGGGCATCTCTTTCTTTAGGTTAGGGAAGTTTTCTTCTATAATTTTGTTGAAAGTATTTACTGGGCCTTTAAGATGTAAATCCTCACTCTCTTCTATACCTTTAATCCTTAGGTTTGGTCTTCTTATTGTGTCCTGGAATTCCTGGATGTTTTTGGTTTTAAGCGTTTTACATTTTACATTTTCTTTGACTGTTGAGTAAATGTTTTCTATGGCATCTTCAGCATCTGAGATTCTTTCTTTTATCTCTTGTATTCTGTTGTTAATGCTTGCATCTATGACTCCTGAATTCGCTCTAAGGTTTTCTATATCCAGAGATATCTCACTTTGCGATTTCTTTATTTTTTTCTACTTCCATTTTTAGATCCTGGATACTTTTGCTCAGTTTCCTCACTTGTTTGTTTTTTCCTGAAATTCTTTAAGGGATTTTTGTGATTGCTCTTTAAGTGCTTCTACCTGTTGACCCATGTTCTACTGTGTTTCATTTAGGGATTTTTGAGATTCCTCTTTATAGGCTACTGCATGTTCACACATGTTCTCACATAATTCCCTATGGGATTTTTGTGTTGCCTCTTTAAGGTGTTCTGCCTGTTGACCCAATGTAATCCCATATTTCTTTAAGGGATTTTTATGTTTCCTCTTTAAGAACTTCTACCTATTGATACATATTCTCTTGTATTTCTTTAAGGGATTTTTGTTTCTTCTTTAATGGTTTCTACCTATTGACCCATATTCTCCTGTATTTTTTAAATGGGGTTATTTATGTCCTTCTTCAAGTCCTCCATCAGCATCATGAGATGTGAATTTAAATCTAGCTCTTGCTTTTCAGATATTATGGAGTATCCAGTACTTGCTGTTGTAGGAGAACTGGGTTCTGATGGTGCCATGTTTCCTTGGTTTCTGTTGGTATTGATCTTGTGTTTGCCTTTGCCGTTGGCCATCTAGTTATCTCTGGTATTAGGTCATCTTCTGTCTCTATCTTCTCTGTCTTGCAGGCCTGTGTTTCTGTACTCCTGGGATTTCCTTTCTTTCAAATGCCCTACATACAACTCATTCTTCAGAAAATATCAGGAGGTGGGTGTCTTCCCTGTTGCAGACTTGGCAAAGGTTGACTTCCCTTCAGGCTGCGAGTTCTCAAATGTCCTGCTACTGCCAGTTGTCGAATGTCCTGCTACTGCTGGTTCTCTAGAAAGTATCAGGAAGTAGGATGTTCCCTGTGTCAGAAGTAGCACTGCTCTGCCACATCAGAAGGAATGGTGGCGGTGGCTGGGGGAGGAGGGAGGGATAGAAGGGATGGAAGGAGAGTGGTGATCTGGAAGGATGACAGGTTTTGTTGTTTTCTGGGTAGTGAGTTCAAGAGTGGCTCTGGGCCTCTAGAGGTGGGGGATGGTTTTTACCAATTGCCCTGCTGCTGCCAGTTCTCTACAAAGTTTCAGGACATGGGATATCCACCGTGGCAGAAGTGGCATGGGTCTACCACATCCGAAGTAACAAGAGATAAATTCTTTATTTAAATTTCAAAAGTTGCCCCCTTTCCTGCTTCTCCCCAATCCTGAAAATCCCCTAACCCTTCCTGCTCTCCAATCCACCTACTTCTGCTTCCCTCTTCTGGCATTTCCCTACATTGGGGCATCTAGCCTTTCCAGGAACAAGGGGCTCTCCTCCTTTTGATATTCAAAAAGACCATCCTCTGCTATATATGCATATGGAGTGATGGGTGCCTTAATGTGTACTCTTTGATTCATGGTTTAGTCCCAGGGAGCTCTGGGTGGTTCAAATTGTTGTTCCTCCTATGGTGCTGCAAAACTCTTCACCTCCTAGGGTCCTTTCTCTAGATCCTCCATTGGAGACCCTGTGATCAGTTCAGTGGTTGGCTGAGATTATCCTGCTCTGTATTTGTCATGTACTGTCAGAGCCTCCCAGGTGACAGCTAGAAAAGCCTCCTATCAGCAAGCACTTGTTGGCATCCACAATAGTGTCTGGGTTTTGTAACTGTATATGGGATGGATCCCTAGGAGGTGCAGTCTCTGGATGGCCTTTTCCTCAGTCTCTGCTCCACACTTTTTCTCTGTATCTCCTCCTGTGGCTATTTTGTTCTCCCTTCTAAGAAGGACCAGAGTATCCATACTTCTTCTTTCTTCTTGAGCTTCATTTTGTCTGTGAATTGTGTTTTGGATATTCCAAGTTTCTGCGCTAATATCCACTCATCAGTGTATGCATACTATATGTATTCTTTTGTGATTAGGTGACCTCGCTCAGGATAATAGGACAAAACAGCAACCAACAAAGTGGGAAAAGATCTTTACCAGTCCTACATCTGACAGAGGGATAATATCCAATATATAGAAAGAACTCAGGAAGTTAGACTCCAGAAAAACAAATAATCCTATTAACGATGGGGTACAGAGCTAAACAAAGAATTTTTAACTGAGCAATATGGAATGTCTGAGAAGCACCTAAATTAAAGGAATGTTCAACATCCTTAGTCATCAGGGAAATACAAATCAAAACCACCCTGAGATTTCACCTCTCACCAGTCAGAATGGCTAAGATCAAAAACTCAGGAGACAGCTGGTGCTGGTGAGGATGTGGAAATAGGAACACTCCTCCATGGCTAGTGGGATTACATGTTGGTATAACCACTACGGAAATCAGTTTGGTGGTTTCTCCAAAAATTGGGCATAATACTACAATAGGACCCTGCTATACCACTCCTAGGCATATACCCAGAGGAGTCTCTGGCATGTAATAAGGACACAAGTTCCACTATGTTCATAGCAGCCTTATTTACAGTAGCTAGACGCTGGAAAGAACACAGATGTCCAAGAGAGGTATGGATATAGAAAATGTGGTACATTTATATAATGGAATTCTACTCATCTATTAAAAACAATGAATTCATTAATTTTTATAGGCAGTTCTCTCTTGTATGTGTGCTAGGGGCCTCATATCAGCTGCTGTATGCTGCCTGTTTTGTAGTCCAGTGTTTGAAAGATCCCGGGAGTCCAGATTATTTGAGCCTGTTGGTCCTACTATAGCGTTGCCCATGGCTTCATTCAGACTTCCCTAATTCAATAGCAGGGGTCAGTTGCTTCTGTCCGTTGGTTAGATGCAAATATCTGCATCTGACTCTTTCAGCTGCTTGTTGACTCTTCCCTAGTACTGCCATGCTAACTGCCGATTCGTGAGTGTGCCACAGCCTCAGTGATAGTGTCAGGTCTTGGGACCTCCCCTTGCACTGTAACCCACACTGAGTCTGTCACTGTACCTTCTTTTTCTCGGGTTCCTCTCCATTTCCATCCCTGTAATTCTTTCAGATGGGAACAATTATGGGTCAGGGTTCAGATAGTATGATGGCTCCCCTCTCCCTCATTTGATGCTCTGCCTTCCTGTTGGAGTTGGGCTCTGTACATTTCCTTTCTCTACTGTCAGGCATTTAATCTAAGGTCCCTCCCTTTTAGTCCTGTGAGTCCCTCACCTCCCAGGTCTCTTGTACATTCTGGAGGGTCCCCACAGAACATTTTAGCCTGGCAAGTAAGCAACTGGTAGACAAGATCTTAACATGAGATTTGTAATACTAACACAGCTCAAAAAATTGAAAAGATTTCAAGACATAGATATAATTATGAACTACTCTAAAAGAGCTCCATGGCAAATGAAATAAAACCTGGAGTTGACATGTGTTGTAATGTGAAATTCAAAGTTTTACACAGTAAAAGAAACTGTCGTGAATGGTAGGATTTTCCTTCAGAGCAAAAGAAAAAACGTTTTCCCACTATACTTTACAAAGATTAATTCCAATCAATAAGTGGGCAAATGAACCAATGAAAATTATCGAAAAGAAAATGTACAAGTTGATAACAGTCTAAAGTGTTCATCTCCTCAGTCATTTGAAAAACACAAATAAAAATTGCTCTCAGTTTTCTTCTCAGCTCAATCAAAATCTCTATTTTTAACAAAACCAAAATTTCAAAGGTGAATGCATTTAAAGTTAGAGGGAAATCTCAATATTTATGAATTGATGGTGAGAAGATGACCTGGCATAGCCACTATAGAAATAAGTACAGAAGTTTATAAATTGAATTACCAAATTACTTAACTAAACCCATTCCAGATAGACATTTAAAGGGTTCTAAATCACATTACAGAGATACTTACAGAATTATATATATTTATAGCTAATATAAAATTGTAGAGGCTCTGCTATGACCTCCATAGGAGTTGCCACTTTAGCTATTTTCACTCTCACAGCACTTGGTGGAATGTTCCCACCTGAGTTGGGAGTTCTGTTTTGGCCTGATAAGAGAGAATTGTGCTGAGAAATGGAAACCCATGACATTGACTGCTGGAATAAGGTGACTTTCATCATCATTCACATCTAGGTGTTGGGCTTATGGTTTTTGCTTTTATAAACCTGTTGCTTTGCAATAACATTGAGCCTTGATCAGAACTTTGTTTTGTCTCCATTCTTCTCTTGTCCTTGTCCTTTAATTTCCAGACTCCCATTGGAGGTACCTACATTGATCAATATACTTGCAAGTCAACTAGAGTTGGTGCCCACCATGGGGCTCTAAGAAGGGGACCCTCTGAGGAATGCTGCAAGGATAGAGGTGCTTCAGTGGGCACAATGAAAGTGTCAGAACTTGAGTACCAGTTGCCACTTTTCCACAAGGGTTTAGCAGTGCAACAGGTCAATAAGTGGGCTTTTACTCATACTCTGAAAGGGCTATTACAAACGAGAGAAGAAGGGTTTAAATGGCAATCCTTAGAAAAATGTTTAGCCTATGTGGATGTAAACTACCCTTGGTTTTCAGATGAGGGGACTCCTGATAAAGCTATTTGGAAAAGAGTACAAGAGCTAAGAAATACACAGGCTGATCCTATTATCTTCTGTCTTTTGGCACTGGTAAAAAGATATCATTGATGATAATAAAGATAGAGACATTTTTAGGCTTTGGCAGCAACACAGAAACAATTACTTAAAAATCAAGGAATATTTTTTTTGTCTGAGAAAACCCCTTCCAAAGCTAATTCACTCAAGGATGGGCCCCATAAGCCTCCATTGGAAGCATTAGAGGATTTGATATTAACCGATGAAAAATTAAATCCAGAGGAGGAAGGTGACCTGGAAGAAGAAGAAGCTAAATATCATAATGAAGATTGGCATTCTTATACTTCTTCTTTAACATTTATGGCTTTCCGTGAAGTCCCACCAAGGCAAAGAGATTCTGCCAATGGTGAAATACAACTGTGTGAATTAGAATTATAAATCTAATTACAAAAGTTAAGAAAAGGTAAGAAAATAAGGAAATAGGCACTTGTTAGCCACTCCTCAGTGGAACAGTTACTATAGTTCAGGCCCTGAAGAAGGCCAGGAAACCCAGCTCTGCAAAGAATAATAGGAGGAAAACTCCAATACAAGGAGGAAAACTACACCCTGGAAAAAGGAAGATAATTACCTTCCTTCATCAAACCCAAAAGAAGATAACCACTCAAATATAAAAAGAACATCAAAAATGACAGGAAGTAATAATCACTATTCCTTAATATCTCTTAACATCAATGGTCTCAATTCCCCAATAAAAAGACATAGACTAACAGACTGGATAAGGAAACAGGGTCCTACAATTTGCTGCATACAGGAGACACACCTCAGTGCCAAAGATAAAAACTACCTTAGAGTAAAAGGCTGGAAGACAATCTTACAAGCCAACGGTCACAGGAAACGAGCAGGAGTACCCATTCTAATATCAGATAAAATTGACTTTCAACCTAAAGTCATCAAAAGAGACACAGAAGGACACTTCTTGCTGGTCAAAGGAAAAATCCACCAAGAAGAACTTTCAATTCTGAACATCTATGCACCAAAGGCAAAGGCACCCTCATTCATAAAAGAAACTTTACTAAAGCTCAAAGCACACATTGCACGTAACACAATAATTGTGGGGGACTTCAACACTCCACTCTCCTCAATGGACCGATCAGGAAAACAGAAACTAAACAGTGACACAGTAAAACTAACTGAAGTTTTGGACCAATTGGATTTGACTGATATTTATAGAACATTTCACCCTAAAGCAAAAGAATATACCTTTTTCTCAGCACCTCATGGTACCTTCTCCAAAATCGACCATATAATTGGTCACAAGACAGACCTCAACAAATACTAGAAGATTGAACTAATCCCATGCTTCCTATTAGATCACTATGGTGTAAGAGTGATTTTCTCTTTTTTTTTAATTGCTCTATGTATTTATTATCTATAGCTAATGAAGTAAGAGGGGTCAAAAGCTTGCAGGCTACACAATTTCACAAGAAACATTATAGGGAAAGAGAAGGGCTGAAATTTATTAACTGTGTAAGAGTGATTTTCAACAGCAACAAAAACAACAGAAAGCCCACATACACATGGAGGCTGAATAATACTCTACTCAATGACACCTGGGCCAAAGAAGAAATAAAGAAAGAAATCAGAGACTTTTTAGAATTTAATGAAAATGAAGGCACACCATACACAAATCTTTGGGACACAATGAAAGCAGTGCTAAGAGGAAAACTCATAGCCATGAGTGCCTCGAAAAAGAAAATGGAGAGAGCATACACTAGCAGCTTAACGACACACCTGAAAGTCCTGGAACAAAAAGAAGCCAATTCACCCAGGAGGAGTAGAAGACAGGAAATCATCAAACTCAGGGCTGAAATCAATCAATTGGAAACAAAGAGAACCACACAAAGAATCAACGAACCCTGGAGCTGTTTCTTTGAGAAAATCAACAAGATAGATAAACCCTTAGCGAGACTGACCAAATGGCACAGAGAAAGTATCCAAATTAACAAACTTAGAAATGGAAAGGGGGATATAACAACAGAAACTGAGGAAATCCAAAAAATCATCAGATCCTATTTCAAGAGCCTATACTCAACACAACTGGAAAATCTGGAGGAAAGGGACAATTTCCTTGACAGATACCAAATACCAAAATTAAATCAGGACCAAATAGATCATCTAAACAGTACCATAACCCCTAAAGATATAGAAGAAGTCATAGAAAGTCTTCCAACCAAAAAAAGCACAGGACCAGATGGTTTCAGTCCAGAATTCTATCAGACCTTCAAAGAAGACCTAACACCAATATTCTTCAAACTATTCTACAAAATAGAAACAGAAGGAACACTACCCAATTCCTTCTATGAAGCCACAATCACGCTGATACCAAAACCACACAAAGATCCAACAAAGAAAGAGAACTTCAGACCAATTTCCTTTATGAACATCGATGCAAAAGTACTCAATAAAGTTCTTGCCAACCGAATCCAAGAACACATCAAAACGATCATCCACCATGATCAAGTAGGCTTTATCCCAGGGATGCAGGGTTGGTTCAATATATGGAAATCCATCAATGCAATCCACTACATAAACAAACTCAAAGAAAAAAACCACATGGTCATTTTATTGGATGATGAAAAAGCATTTGACAAAATTCAGCAGCTTTTTGTGCTTAAAGTCTTGGAAAGAACAGGAATTCAAGGTCCATACCTAAACATAGTAAAAGCAGTATACAGCAAACCGGTAGCCAGCATCAAACTAAATGGAGAGACACTTGAAGCAATCCCACTAAAATCAGCGACTGGACAAGTCTGCCCCCTTTCTCCTTATCTTTTCAATATTGTACTTGAGGTACTAGCTCGGGCAATTCGACAACATAATGAGGTCAAAGGGATATAAATTAGAAAGGAAGAAGTCAAACTATCATTATTTGCAGATGACATGATAGTCTACCTAAGTGACCCAAAAAAACTCCTCTAGAGAAATCCTACAGCTGATAAACAACTTCAGCAAAGTGGCAAGTTAAAAAATCAACTCAAGTAAATCAGTGGCCTTCCTATACTCAAAGGTTAAGCAGGCTGAAAAAGAAATTAGGGAAATGACCCCCTTCACAATAGCCACAAACAGTATAAAGTACCTTGGGGTGACTCTTACCAAACATGTGAAAGATCTGTATGACAAGAACTTCAAGACTCTGAAGAAGGAAATGGAAGAAGACTTCAAAAAAATGGGAAAACCTCCCATGCTCATGAATCGGCAGTATCAATATAGTTAAAATGGCCATTTTGCCAAAAGCAACACACAGATTCATTGCAATACCCATCAAAATCTCAACTCAATTTTTCACAGACTTAGAAAGAAAATTCTCAAATTCATCTGGAACAACAAAAAACCCAGGATAGCTAAAACTATTCTCAGCAACAAAAGAAAATCGGGGGGAATCAGTATCCCTGACCTCAAGCAATCCTACAGAGCAATAGTGTTAAAAACTGCATGGTATTGGTACAGTGACAGGCAGGAGGATCAATGGAACAGGATTGAAGATCCAGAAATGAACCCACACACCTATGGCCACTTGATCCTCGACAAAGGGGCTGAAAACATCCAATGGAAAAAAGATAGCCTTTTCAAAAAATGGTGCTGGTTCAACTGGAGGTCAGAATGCAGAAGAATGCAAATTGAACCATCCTTGTCTCCTTGTACTAAGCTCAAATCCAAATGGATCAAGGACCTCCACATAAAGCCAGACACTCTGAAGCTAATAGAAATGAAACTGGGGAAGACCCTTGAGGACATCGGTACAGGGAGAAAGTTTCTGAATAGAACACCAATAGCGTATGCTCTAAGATCAAGAATTGACAAACGGGACCTCATAAAATTACAAAGTTTCTGTAAGGCAAAGGACACCATCAAAAGGACAAATCAGCAACCAACAAATTGGGAAAAGATCTTCACCAATCCTATATCAGATAGAGGGCTAATACCCAATATGTATAAAGAACTCAAGAAGTTAGACTCCAGAAACCAAACAACCCTATTAAAAAATGGGGTACAGAGTTAAACAAAGAATTCTCACCTGAAGAACTTGGGATGGCAGAGAAACATCTTAAAAAATGTTCAACTTCATTAGTCATTAGGGAAACGCAAATCAAAACAACCCTGAGATTTCACCTTACACCAGTCAGAATGGCTAAGATTAAAAATTCAGGAGACAGCATGTGTTGGTGAGGATGTGGAGAAAGAGGAACTCTCCTCTACTGCTGGTGGGGTTGCAAATTGGTACAAACACTCTGGAAAGCAGTCTGGCGGTTTCTCTAAAAACTGGGCACCTCACTTCCAGAAGATCCTGCTATACCATTCCTGGGCATATACCCAAAGATTCCCCAGCATGTAATAAGGATACATGTTCCACTATGTTCATAGCAGCCCTATTTATAATTTCCAGAAGCTGGAAAGAACCCAGGTATCCCTCAACAGACGAGTGGATGCAAAAAATGTGGCATATATACATGATGGAGTACTATTCAGCCATTAGAAACAATGAATTCATGAAATTCTTAGGCAAATGGATGGAGCTGGAGAACATCATATTAAGTGAGGTAACCCAGACTCAAAAGATGACGCATGGTATGTACTCACTAATAAGTGGATATTAACCTAGAAAACTGGAATACACAAAACATAATCCACACATCAAATGAGGTACAAGAAGAACGGAGGGGTGGCCCCTTGTTCTGGAAAGACTCAGTGAAGCAGTATAGGGCAAAACCAGAGCGTGGAAGTGGGAAGGGATGGGTGGGAGGACAGGGGGAGAGAAGGGGGGTTTGGGGACTTTCGGGGAGTGGGGGACTAGAAAAGGGGAAACAAATGGAAATGTAAATAAAAAATATATCGAATACAAATAAATAAATAATGGAAATGTAAATAAAAATATCGAATAAAAATAAATAAATAAATAAATAAATAAATAAATAAATAAATAAATAAATAGAAGAAGGCCAGGATACGTCTGAAGTCCTAGCCTTCCCTGTGGTTGGAATAGTTGATCAATAGGGCAATAGAATTAGTAAGAACAAGTGGAACTTAAAGTAATCAAGAAATTGTAAACAGCATTTGCACAATATGCACACACTGCTCCTTTTACTTAAGCAGTGCTATACACAGCGGTAGAAGCAAATTTAACCCCATTAGATTGGAAAACCATATTGAATCCTCCTTATTCAATGGGAACTATTTATTATGGAGTTCTCAGTAGCAAGAAGCCAGCAAACACATGGCCATGGTGAGTGCAGAAATTGGAAATTCTAATAAGGATATTAATATGCTCCTGGAAGAAGGGATGTATAGAGGTAATGCCAATCAGACTGGCCTGCCTGGCAGAGTCCATGGTCCAACTGCAGTGGCTGCACTCTGTGCCTTGACTCAATTACCTGCTAAAAGGGATCTAAGTGGTAGACTACCTAATATAAAACAAAGCTATGATAAGACTTTTCAAGAATTTGTGGATCACATTTTTTGTTTTTCCATTTGTTTTTTTTCTTTTTTAAATTTGATATTTTATTTATTTACATTTAAAATATTATCTCCTTTCCCAGTTTACACTTTGGAAACCTCTCCATCCCCTCCCCCTCCCCCTGCTTATATGAGGATACTCCCCCACCCACCCACTCCCATACTGGCATTCCCCTACACTGTGGCATCAAGCATTCACAGGAACAAAGGCCTCTCCTCCAATTGTGGCCCAAAAAGTCTACCTTTGGCTACATATGTGGCTAGAGCCATGTGTTACTCCATGTGTATTTTTGGGTTGGTTATTTAGTACCTGGGAGCTCTTGGGGGGGGCATCTGATAGGTTGATATTGTTGTTCTTTCTATAGTTTTGCAAATCCTTTCAGCTCCTCCAGTTCTTTCTCTAACATCTCCATTGGGGACCCTATGCTCAGTACAATCGTTGGATGTGAGCATCCACCCCTGTATTTTTTAGGCTGTCTCAGGAGACAGCTGTATCAGGCTCCTGTCAGCAAGCACTTCTTTGCATCCACAACAGTGACTTATGTGGAGGTCCTTGATTCACTTGGACTTGAGCTTTGAACAAGGAGATAAGAATGGATCAATTTACATTCTATTCCATGTGAATCATTAGTTAAAGACAGCTGACAGAATCTTCGGAAATACACATACAGATGTTCTTTTAGTTAAGCAATTAGCCTATGAAAACACAAAATCTGATTGTAGAACTGCTATATACCATTATAAAATGAAGAGTTTTATCAGCTCTCATTTACCTTTGTGCAAAACTTGGACCATCTTATAACAAGGCTTGGCCATGGCTGCTGCTCTTTAAGGGGCAACAGCACAGGCAATGTTCTCATAGCACATAGCAGATAGAGACTGTTTTTGATGTGCTGGCTTGGGTTTTTTTTTTTTTTTTTTTTAATAGTGATTGTCCTAAAAATAGAGGAATCAAAAAACAACAGCACTGCTCTCCCAGATTAAGTCCCCATTTTAAGAAAGGGTGCCATTGGACCAATTAGTGTAGATCAAAAACAGATAATCAGGTTGCTCATAGTGTAAAGAGTCAGGAATTGGGAGGGGGGTCAGTCTCAGACCGCAAACATACTCAACAAGAGGCCTATGCAGCCATGAAACTGCTACCCATCCAAGGAAATTTATTTCTGAATTTATCAGAGCAACTCCACTAAGTACGGGACTGGAACTGGGTTCTACCCACTACACAGTACTAATTCCAGAGATGGGGTATAGACCTTGCCAACAAAAGTTGTTGGCTCTTTGCTGTCAGGAACTTAGGGGCTATGAATAGGCTGAAGTAGCACCATAGTTAAAGAATTACAAATATACCCAAGGTTAGTGGACAATGATTACACTGGAGAAATAAAAATTATGGCCAAGGACGGTGGCACCAGCAGCAGTGGCTGCTGTGTGCTGGTCCAGCTGAAGGGCCTTTAGCAGTGGAACTAAGGTCCAGGCAGGCCCTGCGCTCACGACCACTGACCTTTGTTGGCCAGCCCGGCTGCAAGCAGTGACAGAATTACGGTGCCTTTCACTACACAGAAGCCACTTCAGAACTCTGCCTCCAGCCAGTCACTAGAGACTCGCCTCCATCTTGGTTCTCAGACCCAGAGAGATCAGAGAGGCTGAGGTACGCAAACATAACCTGAGGCCACCATCCTGGGGGTCTAAGCCCGATGGGCATTGGCCTGCACACAGGCCCTGGGCTGTTTGGGGGGCCATCGGGGTGCCAACCCAGCCAGGAGATTTTTTGCAGGGCCAGCGCACGCCGCCATTTTGCCTACAGGATGCCAGAGAGCTCTAGCAGGCAAAGCCCACTAACAGGCATAGCCCGAGGCTAACATAGCGGGGGTCTAGGCTCCAACAGGCCCTGGACTGACCCCAAGAACTGGGCTGCTCGGTGGGCCATCTGTGTGTCAACCCGGCCAGGAGGTTGTTAGCCCAGCAGACTCTCCCAGAACTTTCAGGGAGCGTGCATGCGCACACTCGCACGCACGCCCACCATCCTGGCCACCTGACAGACCCAATTAAGAGTCACAGCCCGAGGGGAACTTTGCTCGGACCTTGGCCTCCCAGGCTTTTGCCTAGACTCAGGGCCTGAGCAGCTAGGCTAGCCTTGTGTGCACCAACCCGGTTGGGAGATCGGCTGCCCAGCAGAGTAATCAGCACGCAGAAAAGGTCCCCGCAGCATACACCCTTCAGCACGCCCTGAAGGAGCAAACAGGCACCATCTGGTTCACAGACACGATCTGGGGCAAAGCACACTAGGGCTGCAAAGGCACCCAAGAGGAGGACAGCAGATCAGCAATCTGCTACAGGGGAAACCCAGCCATCCAGTGTTGCAGAAATAGCCCCAGAGGCCCTCAGGAGGCTCAAACATCAGCCAGAGACAAGACCAACTAACTCCAGAGAACAAGGTGGCAAAGGGCAAATGCAGGAACGCTACTAACAGAAATCTAGGCAATATGGCAGCATCTTAACCAAACTCTCCAACATCAGCAAGTCCTGGTTATGCCAACACACCAGAGAAACAAGATTTGGATTTAAAATCATTGGTCATGATGCTGCTAGAAGAACATAAAAAGGACATAAATGAATCTCTTAAAGAAATACAGGGGAACATTAATAAGCTAGAAACACGTATAATGAAAAACACAAAAATCACTTAAAGAAAATTAGGAGATTAAGGCTCAAGAGATAGAAGCTAATAAAGAAGAAACACACACACACACACACACACACAAATAAACTTAAATGCAGGAGAACTTGAGTCAAGAGGTAGAAGTCATGAAAGAGGAAACACAAAAATCTCTTAAAGAATTACAGAAAAACAGCAACAAACAAATGATGGAACTGAGCAAAACCATCCTGGATCTAAAAACAGAAGTAGAAACAACTAAGAAATCACAAAGGGAGACAATTTTGGAGATAGAAAACCTTGAGAAGAAATCAGGGGCCATAGATGCAAATATCAACAACAGAATACAAGAGATGGAAGAAAGAATCCCAGAAGTCGAAGATACCATAGAAACCATTGAATAAACAGTCAAAGAAAATGCAAAATGCAAAAAGCATGTATCCCAGAACATCCAGGAAATCCAGGATACAATGAGAAGACCAAACCTAAGGGTTATAGGTATAGATGAGAGTGAAGATTTACAACTGAAAGGGCCAGCAAATATCTTCAACAAAATTATGGAAGAAAACTTTCCCAACTTAAAGAGAGAGATGCCTATGAATATAAAAGAAGCCTACAGAACTCCAGGCTGGACCTGAGCAGAAATACCTCTTGCCACATAATAATTAAAACCCCAAATGTACTAAACACAGAAAGAATATTAAAGGCCGTAAGAGAAAAAGGGCAAGTAACATATAAAGGAAGACCTATCAGAATCACACAAGACTTCTCACCAGAGAACATGAAAGCTAGAAGATCCTGGGAAGATCTCATGCAGACTCTAAGAGAACACAAATGTCAGCCAAGATTACTATACACAGCAAAACTCTCAAGCACAATAGATGGAGAAACCAAGACATTCCATGACAAAACCAAATTTACACAGTATCTTTCCACAAATCCAGCTCTGCAAACAATAATAGGAGGAAAACTCCAATACAAGGAGGGAAACTAACAAGAAGATAACCACTCAAATATAAAAATAACATAAAAAATGACAGGAAGTAATAATCACTATTCCTTAATATCTCTTAACATCAATGGACCCAATTCCCCAATAAAAAGGCATAGACTAACAGACTGGATAAGGAAACAGGACCCTACATTTAACTGCATACAAGAAACACACCTCAATGTCAAAGACAAAAACTACCTTAGAGTAAAAGGCTAGAAGAGAATTTTACAAGTCAATGGTCTCTGGAAACGAGCCGGAGTAGCCATTCTAATAACAGATAAAATTGACTTTCAGACTAAAGTCATCAAAAGAGACACTGAGGGACACTTCTTGCTGGTCAAAGGAAAAATCCACCAAGAAGAACTTTCAATTCTGAGCATCTATGCACCAAATTCAAGGGCAGCCTCATTTGTAAAAGAAACTTTTCTAAAGCTCAAAGCACACATTTCACCTAACACAATAATTGTGGGGGACTTCAACACTCCACTCTCCTCAATGGACCGATCAGGAAAACAGAAATTAAACAGGGACACAGTAAAAACTAATTGAAGCTTTGGACCAATTGGGTTTGACTGATATTTATAGAACATTTCACCCTAAAGCAAAAGAATACACCTTTTTCTCAGCACCTCATGGTACCTTCTCCAAAATCGAACATATAATTGGTCACAAGACAGACCTCAACAAATACAAGAAGATCGAACTAATCCCATGCCTCCTATCAGATCACTATGGTGTAAGAGTGGTTTTCAATAGCAACAAAAACAAGAGAAAGCCCACATACACATGGAGGCTGAACAATACTCTACTCCATGTCACCTTGGCCAAAGAAGAAATAAAGAAAGAAATCAGAGACTTTTTAGAATTTAATGAAAATGAAGGCACAATATACCCAAATCTTTGGGACACAATGAAAGCAGTGCTAAGCAGAAAACTCATAGCCATGAGTGCCTCCAAAAAGAAAATGGACAGAGCATACACTAGCAGCTTAAAAACACACCTGAAAGCCCTGGAACAAAAAGAAGCCAGTTCCCCCAGGAGGAGTAGAGGACAGGAAATCATCAAACTCAGGGCTGAAATCAATCGATTGGAAACAAAGTGAACCACACAAACAATCAACGAATCCAGGAGCTGGTTCTTTGAGAAAATCAACAAGATAGATAAACCCTTAGCGAGACTAACCAAAGGGCACAGAGAAAGTATCCAAATTAACAAACTTAGAAATGAAAAGAGAGATATAACAACAGAAACTGAGGAAATCCAAAAAATCATCAGATCCTACTACAAAAGCCTATACTCAACACCACTGGAGAATCTGGAGGAGATGAACAATTTCTTTGACAGATACCAAATATTAAAATTAAATCAGGATGAAATAGATAATCTAAACAGTCCCATAACCCCTAAAGAAATAGAAGCGGTCATAGAAAGTCTTCCAACCAAAAATAGCACAGGACCAGATGGATTCGGTGCAGAATTCTATCAAACCTTCAAAGAAGACCTAACACCAATACTCTTCAATCTATTCCACAAAATAGAAACAGAAGGAACACTAACCATGTCCTTCTAAGAAGCCACAATTACACTGATCCCAAGACCACACAAAGATCCAACAAAGAAAGTGAACTTCAGACCAATTTCCCTTATGAACATCGATGCAAAAATACTCAATAAAATTCTTGCCAACTGAATCCAAGAACACATCAAAAGAACTTCCACCATGATCTAGTAGGCTTTATCCCAGGGATGCAGGGTTGGTTCAATATACGCAAATCCATCAATGCAATCTACTATATAAACAAACTCAAAGAAAAAAACCACATGGACATTTCATTGGATGCTGAAAAAGCATTTGACAAAATTCAGCATCCTTTCATGCTTAAAGTCTTGGAGAGAACAGGAATTCAAGGCCCATACCTAAACATAGTAAAAGCAATATACAGCAAACCGGTAGCCAGCATCAAACTAAATGGAGAGAAACTTGAAGCAATCCCACTAAAATCAGTGACTGGACAGAGCTGCCCCCTTTCTCTTTATCTTTTCAATATTGTACTTGAGGTACTAGCTCGGGCAATTCGACAACATAATGAGGTCAAAGGGATACAAATTGGAAAGGAAGAAGTCAAACTATCATTATTTGCAGATGATATGATAGTCTACCTAAGTGACCCAAAAAACTCCACTAGAGAACTCCTACAGCTGACAAACAACTTCAGCAAAGTGGCAGGTTATAAAATCAACTCAAGCAAATCAACAGCCTTCCTGTACTCAAAGGATAAGCAGGCTGAGAAAGAAATTAGGGAAATGACCCCCTTCACAATAGCCACAAACAATATAAAGTACCTTGGGGTGACTCTTACCAAACATGTGAAAGATCTGTAAGACAAGAACTTCAAGACTATGAAGAAGGAAATGGAAGAAGACCTCAAAAAAATGGAAAAACCTTCCATGCTCATGGATCGGCAGGATTAATATTGTTAAAATGGCCATTTTGCCAAAATCAATATACAGATTCAACGCAATACCCATCAAAATCCCAAATCAATTGTTTACAGAGTTAGAAAGAGCAATCCTCAAATTCATCTGGAATAACAAAAAACCCAGGATAGCTAAAACTATTCTGAACAGTAAAATTAATTCTGGGGGTATCAGTATCCCTGACCTCAAGCAATACTACAGAGCAATAGTGTTAAAAAACTGCATGGTATTGGTACAGGGACAGGCAGGCGGATCAATGGAACAGGACTGAAGATCCAGAAATGAAGCCACACACCTATGGCCACTTGATTCTCGACAAAGGTCCTGAAAACATCAAATGGAAAAAAAGATAGCCTTTTCAGCAAATGGTGCTGGTTCAACTGGCGGTCAGCATGCAGAAGAATGCAAATTGATCCATCCTTGTCTTCTTGTACTAAGCTCAACTCCAAATGGATCAAGGACCTCCACGTAAAGCCAGACACTCTGAAGGTAATAGAAAAGAAACTGGGGAAGACCCTTGAGGACATCTGTACAGGGGGAAAGTTCCTGAACAGAACACCAATAGCTTATGCTCTAAGATCAAGAATTGACAAATGGGACCTCATAAAATTACAAAGTTTCTGTAAGGCAAAGGACACCATTAAAAGTGCAAATCTGCAACCAAGAAATTGGGGAAAGATCTTCACCAACCCTACATCAGATAGAGGGCTAATATCCAATATATATAAAGAACTCAAGAAGTTAGACTCCAGAAA
Source organism: Apodemus sylvaticus (assembly GCF_947179515.1). Lineage (NCBI taxonomy): Eukaryota > Metazoa > Chordata > Mammalia > Rodentia > Muridae > Apodemus > Apodemus sylvaticus. The sequence goes on along the minus strand of NC_067495.1, from coordinate 50,904,077 downwards.
ACCAAACAACCCTATTAAAAAATGGGGAACAGAGTTAAACAAAGAATTCTCACCTGAAGAACTTCAGATGGCAGAGAAACATCTTAAAAAATGCTCAACTTCATTAGTCATTAGGGAAATGCAAATCAAAACAACCCTGAGATTTCACCTCACACCAGTCAGAATAGCTAAGATCAAAAACTCAGGCGAAAACAGGAGCTAGTGAGGATATGGAGAAAGAGGAACACTCCTCCACTGTTGGTGGGGCTGCAAGCTGGTACAACTCCTCAGAAAACAGGGCATGATACCAGAGGACCCCATTATACCACTCCTGGGCATATACCCAGAGGATTCCCCAGCATATAAAAAGGACTCATGCTCCACTATGTTCATAGCAGCCCTATTTATAATAGTCAGAATCTGAAAAGAACCCATATGTCCCTCAACAGAGGAATGGATACAGAAAATGTGGTATATTTATACTATAGAATACTACTCATCTATTAAAAACAATGAATTCATGATATTCTTAAGCAAGTGGGTAGAACTGGACAATGTCATCCAGAGTGAGGTGACCCAATCACAAAAGAACACACAGGGTATGCACTCTCACTGATAAGCGGGTATTAGCCCAGAAGCTCAGAATGCCTAAGAAACAATTCACATATCAAATGATGCCCAAGAAGAAGGAAGGAGAGGCCACTGGTCCTGGAAAGGCTCAGTGCAGCAGTGTAGGGGAATACCAGGACAGGGAAGCAGGAGGAGGTTGACTGTGGGACAGGGGGAGCAAAAAGGGCTTATGGGACTTTCGGGGAGGGTGGGCATCCAGGAAAGGGGAAATAATTTAATATGTAAATAAAGAATATATGTAATAAAATAAAGAAATAAATGAAAGGTAAGGGATATTAATAGTAAAAAAATAATTATGGCCATGTCCCCTTTGGGGATCACTGCCATACCATCTAATAAAAGGATTACACAAATTGTCCTGTTACCTTTGAAAAGTGAAAGTGGACAGGGTGGTTTCAGTTCCTATGATGTCTGCAGGGTGCAAACTATCTCATAAGAATGTCCCACTCTTAAGTTTAAATTTAGATGGGTAAATTTGTAATGGGCTGATTGATACTGGTGCAGATGTCACCATAATTTAAAGGATCAGATTGGCCACCTACCTGGCCTCTCAGAGCTTCCATTGTACATTTTCAAGCTATTGGACAATCTCAAAATCCCCAACAAAATTCTAAAATGTTAACCTGGGAAGATGAGGAAGTTAACAAAGGCCAGCCATGTCCATATGTTGTGGTCCAATTTCTATTTACATTATGAGACATGGATGTACTGTCTCAAATGGGAATGATGATAGGTAACCTGAAGGAAGTTGTTACCAATCATATGCTTAATAAAGGATATCTACCTGATAGATGTTTGGGAAAAAATAATCAAGATATGACTAGCCAGTACAGCCCCAAATAAAACTTGATAGTGTGGGTTTGGGATGTTTTCAGAAGTGGCCACTGTTATTCTTGCCCCCATGCAGATAAGATCCAATGGTTATCCAGTGAACCTGTGTGGGTTGGTCACTGGCCATTATCCTCAGAGAAAATTCAGGTGGCCACCTCTCTAATGCAGGAGCAATTGGGGGCTGGTCACCTGGTAGAATGTGATTACCCCTGGAATACCCCAATGTTTGTTATTAAAAAAAAGTCAGGAAATTGACATCTGCTGCAATATAGTAGAAAGGCTAATTTCACAATCATGAGTATAGGAGCTTTGCAACCTGGCCTACCCTCCCCCACAGCTCTACCTAAAGAATACTTTGAAATAGTTGTAGATCTTAAAGATTGCTTTTTTAATATTCCATTACATCCTGAGGATTGTGTTTTACTTTCAGTGTGTCTTCTAGCAAGTTCAGGAAACCCATGAAATGATGTCACCGAGTAGTGTTGCTCAAAGGAATGGCTAATAGTCCTACTTTATGCCAGAAGTTTATGGCATCCGCTATTTTGCCAGCATGGCTGCAGTTGTACATCATTCATTATATGGATGATATATTATTAGCTGGCAGGGAATTCCAGAGAGTTTTATTATGTTTTGGGCATTTGAAGAAACATTTAGCAGCAAAGGGATTGCACATAGCTCTAGAAAACTTAAGAACCCTATAAATACTTAGGATTCATGTTAGGTAATACCTACAATCACAAGACTCAATGCAGAGCAGATATCCCTAAGCAGCCTGGGTGCACAGATTGCAATGGTAGTACTGCCCAGCTTCTGGGTGCAGCTTCTGGGTACAGGTTGGACCCTGTGAGCAGTGTCCCAAGCACTCATCCACTTGGGTTATCCCTGTGTACCTGCCTGTACCTCTACATAGTCACTGGAGCAAAGATGGCAGTACCTCACTTCTGAATGCATGACTCCCTCTAACCGCCTCCCTTCAGGGCAGATGACACCTGGCAGGGTGGGTTCACAGCTGGGCAAAAAACCCAATTTTAAACAATCATTCTCTTTACAATCAATTCCAAAATATGATTTTCACATTACAAACTTTGACTGCGAGTTCTTACATATGAATATTTGAGAGTGGATCTTTTAATATCTCACTAAAGAAGCTCTGTTTTAAACCTCATCCATTATAAGTCTAATTCCTAGGATAAGAGTTACACAAAATATTATCCCAATTTAGATGTATCTTTTCAGGCCTGATTTCCTGGACTGGTTCATGCCAAATGTTGCTTAAAATTACTCCAACCCTAATTTACCAATTTTAAGCTAACCTTTTTCTCAAATGTTACACTTTCTTAATAATACCCAATAACTTATAAGCCAATACTCTATAACCAAGACATGCAGAAAATATTTATACTATTAAAACCAATCAGAAACAAAATGAAGTGACCACAGCAATCTTATAAATTTGACCAAACAAAATTTTTATATTTTCTAACTGTAACTTTTCAAGAGAGAAGCTCCTTGTTATCTGCTGAACCCTATAATCACAATTGCAGAGATTTTTCTAGGATAACCAATCATCAGTTCCATTACCATAGAACCTGAGAAACTTCTGGCCCCTTTAAGATCAGCTTATACAGAGAAGCTCCTGGCAGAGCTTCTCAGTTGTACTAGACTTCTAACTTCAGGTACAGTGCTCTAAAGGTCAATTGAGACTGCTTTTTATTTATTTTTCTCTTTTTATGAAATTCGTAAAAATTAAATCAAAGGGTGAACAAACATCAGATAAAGTTTTAACCATTTTTTTGTTTTGAACATGAAACATGGAATAATCAAACTACAAAACAAAAACACAGACTTACATAAAAGAGTCAGATACACAGGAGGTACAAGTACCAGCCAGTGACAGGAGGAAAAACTAACACCAGAGATAATTAGATGGCAAAAGACAAATGTAGGAATGTTACTAACAGAAATTAAAGTAATATGGCACCATCCAAACCCAATTCTCCAACAACAGCATGTCCTGGCTACTACAGCACACTAGAAAATCAAGATTTGGATTTTAAAATCACAGCTCATGATGCTGATAGAGGAATTCAAGAAGGACATAACTCCTATGAAGAAATAACAGGAGAAAACAAGGAAACAGGGAGAAGCCCTTGAAGAACTAAGGGAAAACACAGCAAAACAGGTGAAGGAATTGAACAAAGTGATCCAGGATATAAAGATGGAGGTACAAACAATAAAGAAACTACAAAGAGAAACAACTCAGGACATAGAAAACCTAGGAAAGAAGTCAGGATCCAAGCATCAACAGAATACAAGAGATAGAAGAGAGAATTTTAGATGCATAAGATACTATAGAAAGCACTAATACAACAGTCAAAGAAAATGAAAAATGCAAAAAGCTCCTAACCCAAAACATCCAGGAAATCCAGGACACAATGAGAAGACCAAACCTAAGGATTATAGGTATAAAAGAAAATGAAGATTTCCAACTTAAAGGGCCAGTAAATGTCTTCAACAAAATTGTAGAAGAAAACTTCCCTAACCTAAAGAAAATAAAAGAAGCCTATTGAAATCCAAATAGATTTTACCAGAAGAGAAATTCCTCCCATCACATAATAATCAAAACACCAAATGCACTAAATAAAGAAACAATATTAAAAGCAGTAAGGGATAAAGGTCAAGTGACATATAAAGGCAGACCTATCAGAATTACACCAGACTTCTCTCAAGAGACTATGAAAGTCAGAAGATGCTGGACAGATGTCATGCAGATCCTGAGGGAACACAAATGTCAACCCAGGCTGCTATACCCAGAAAAATCTCTCATTACCATAGATGGATAAACCAAGGTATTCCATGACAAAAACAAATTTACACAATATCTTTCCACAAATCCAGCCCTTCAAAAGATAGTGATTGGAAAACATCATCAAAAGGAGGGAAACTACATGCTAGAAAAAGCAAGATATCAACCCAAAGAACTCAAAAGAAGATAACGACACAAACATTAAAATTACATCAAAAACAACAGGAAGCAACAATCACCATTCCTTAATATCTATTAACATCAATGGACTCAATTCCCCAATAAAAAGACATAGACTAACAGACTGGATACATAAACAGGACTCAACTTTTGGCACATACAGGAAATTAATCTCAATGTCAAAGACAAACACTACCTCAGAGTAAGAGGCTGGAAAACAGTTTTCTAATGCAAAAGGTCCCAGGAATCAAGCTGGAATAGCAATTCATATTTCCAATAAAATAGACTTTCAACCAAAAGTCTCTCTCTCTCTCTCTCTCTCTCTCTCTCTCACACACACACACACACACACACACACACACACACACACACACACACAAGACACAGAAGCACACTTTGTACTCATCAAAGGAAAAACCTACCAAGAACTATCAATTCTGAACATCTGTCCTCCAAACACAAGGGCACCTTCATTCATACAATAAAATTTACTAAAGCTTAAAGCACACATTCCACCTCACACTATAATTGTGGGTGACTTCAACACTGAACTCTCGTCAAAGGACAGAGCAGGGAAACACAAACTAAACAGAGACAGAATGAAAATAACAGAAGTTTTGGACCAAATGAATTTAATAGATATCTATAGAACATTTCACACTAAATGAAAAGAATATACCTTCTTCTCAGCACTTCATGGTACTATGGTCACTTGATCTTTGACAAGGGAGCTACAACCATCCCATGGAAAATAGATAGCCTTTTCAACAAATGTTGCTGTTCAACTGGAGGTCAGCATGCAGAAGAATATAAACGATCCATTCTTACCTCCTTGTACTAAGCTCAACTCCAAGTGGATCAAGGACCTCCACATTAATCCAGACACACTGAAACTAATACAAAAGAAACTAGGGAAGAGCCTTGAGGACGTGGGCACAGGGGAAATTTTCATGAACAGAAAACCAATAGCTTTTGCTCTAAGATCATGAATTGAAAAATGGGACTTCATAAAATCACAAAGTTTCTGTAAGGCAAAGGACACTGTCAAAAGGACAAAATGGCAACCAACATATTAGGAAAAGATCTTTACCAACCCTACATCTGACAAAGGGCTAATATCCAAGATATACAAAGAACTCCAGAAGGTAGACACCAGAGAGCCACATAACCCATTTAGAAAATGGGATACAGAGCTACACAAAAAATTTTCATCTGAGGAATATCGAATGGCTGAGAAGCACCTAAAAAATGTTCAAAATCCTTAGTCATCATGGAAATGCAATGCAAAACCACCCTGAAATTTCACCTCACACCAGTCAGAATGGCTAAGTTCCAAACTCAGGGGAAAACGTGCTGGTGAGGATGTGTAGAAAGAGAAACACTCCTCCATTTCTGGTCGATTGCAAGCTGGTACAACCACTCTGGAAATCAGTCTGGCAGTTACTCAGAACACTGGGCATGATACTACTGGAGGACCCTTCTATACCACTCCTGGGCATATACTCAGAGGATTCCCCAGCATGTAATACGGACACATGCTCCACTATGTTCATAGCAGCCCTATTTATAATAGCCAGAAGCTGGAAAGAACCCAGATCTCCCTCAAGAGAGGAATGGATGCAGAAAATGTGGTATATTTGCACAATGGAGTACTACTCAGCTATTCAAAACAATGAATTCATGAAATTCTTAGGCAAATGGATGGAGCTGGAGAATGTCATCCTGAGTGATGTAACCCAGTCACGAAAGAACAAACATGATATGCACACTGATAAGTGGATATTAGCCCAGAAGCTCAGAATACCCAAGAAACAATTCACATATCAAATGATGCCCAAGAAGAAGGAAGAAGAGGTCCCTGGTCCTGGAAAGGCTCAGTGCAGCAGTGCAGGGGACTACCAGGACAGGGAAGCCGGAAGGGGTTGATTGGGGAACAGGGGGAGGGAAGAGGGCTTATGGGATTTTCAGGGAGGGGGGTTCCAGTAAAGGAGAAATCCTTTGAAATATAAATAAAAAAGATATTTAATAAAAAAAATGCCAAAAAATTGAAATAAAATTGGGTTTTGTTTTCCAAAGTTGTGGTTATGCACTAGTATTGCAAAAGAAACTTAACAATTAATTAAGACTGAACTGCCAGTGTTCCACTGACTACAGTTTGCAGTTTGATCACAGGCTTATGATTTTTAATTCACTCATATTTTTGTAATTAGGATGATTTCAAGAGTAATAAAAGTTACACATAGTTGTGGCCAGTACGGGCCAACTGCTCCTTTTGCACATGCTTTATTAAATACAATGGTAGATGCTAAATTTAACTCCCCAAGACTGGAAAGGAGATCTCATTGGGAATGTATTTGGTATCAGACAGGATCCTGATGAACTGTTTAGAAATCTGTGGATAGATTAAAACAAAACAAAACAAAGAAAAAACAAAAACAGCTAGTAGAATTTTCAATTGAGACCTTCAAGCAGGGGTTTCTTTTCATGCACAATTGGTTTATAAGAATGCTAATGTAGTCTGTGACACAGCCATTCAGCCAAACATAGAAAAGACAGAATTAAATTGGGCCCTCATATAATTGGGGTCTGGCTATGACTGCTGCCATGCAGGGCACTACAATGCAAGTAATGCTTTCACAGCACCGAGGTGATATGGAATGTTTTAAGTATGGAGGCATAAATCATTTTAGGAAAGATTGTCCAAAAAAATAAAGACATAGACAGTAGAATTTTTCCTGTGGAATCTGTCCTCACTGCAGGAGGGATAATCTTTGGACTTGGATTCAGGCAATAGTCTCAGAATAAAAAATATTTACAACTAAGTCAATGCAAAGCTCATGCTGCCTCAAGGCTTGTGTGACACTCAGTGCCTCGGGAAGCTTTTTGGGCCCTCAACTTGCCTTCAGGGAATACCTCTTAGGCCAAAGCAGCATTATTAACAGATCTATCAAAGTGTTGTTCAAAACAAAGTTCAAAATTAAGATTTATGAAAGGTTAATGAGGCTAGGGAACGTATGAAATCATTTAAAATCTGGTCTGCCTATTCCACATAGAATTGTCATGGATTTGGAGAATTGTTTTTACATTATTCCTTTGCATCATGATGATGATAAGGGGTTTGTGAAGCAATATCATTGGAAAGTTTTACCGCAAGGAATGGCTAATAGCATTACTTTATGTGAGAAAAGTTTTGTCACTGCTTCAATACAAGAGTCTAGGACGTTGAATCTTTTGGTGTATATTATTCATGGAGTTTTATTACAGGATTGTGCTCTTATACATTGGGCTTTAAAATTTTTGGAGTAGTTGTTGCTCTAGAAGATTCAAAGGCAATATCTTTTTCAATATTTGGTATATCAGTTATATCTTAAATGTATTGTAGCACAGAAAATTCAAATAAGAAAAGATAATTTACTTACTCTGAATGATTTTCAAAAGTTATTAGGAAATATTAATTGGTTAAGACCTCATCTTAAGCTTACTACAGGAGAATTTAAACCTCTGTTTGATACCATCAAGGAGAATGCAAATCCTTATTCCTCTCGACAATTAACTGATGAAGGATGAATAGCTTTGCAGAAAGTAGAGGAAGCTTTTAGCCAGCAACAGATACATTATATAGAATATGATAAATTGTTGGATGCTTAGATTTTTGCTACAACTCACATGTAGATAGCAGTCTTTGGCAAATGGGACCACTAATATAAATTTATCTCTCTTCATCTCCAAAGAAAGTTGTAACACTTTATTATGAAGCTGTTGCTATGTTAATACAGGATTGGAAGATAGAATCACAGAAATATGTTGAGAAAGAACCTGATGAAATATATATTCTTTATTCCAAACAATAATTAATTTGGTTATCGCAAAATACTGATATCTGACCTATTGCATGGCATTTTTTAGGCAAAAATTGATCATCATTATCCAAAAATCAAATTGTTAGAATTTGCCTCTATGCATGCTTTTGTACTCCCTGTAAATTTACATATGGCTCTCATAGAAAATGCACTTGCTGTATTTACAGATGGCTCATCTAATGGGAAGGCAACATATATGATTGGATCACAAGTTCATTCTCTTGAGTTTGTGCCTGCGTCAGCACAAATAATCAAACTACGTGCTGTAGTTGCTATTTTTAAAATGCTGAAAAACCAAGCTTTTAATTTTTATACTGATATAAAATATATCAGCTAATATATAGTGCATGGTTTGCAATTACTTGAAACTTTTCCTTTTATAGATACTGATAATTCTCAAATTTTACATTTGTTTATACAAATACAATTCAATTTAAGAGAATGTACAGTTCCCTATTTTGTAGGCCACTTAAGAGCTCATACTGGATTGTCAGGGCCCCTTAGTGAGGGCAATGCCACAGCAAATTTATATACCAGGAAAGTTATTGGTCTTATACAGGAACAATTAGCTAAACAATCTCATTCTTTACATCATCAAAATAGTAAGAGCCTGAGACAACAATTTGGTATTCCTTGACAATGTACACATCAAAAGGTAAAGCCTTGCCTTGAATGTCCTCAATTTCTAACTGTACCACATCATGGTGTTAATCCTTGAGGACTTATCCTTAAACAATTATGGTAAATAGATATTACTCATATTTATGATTTTCTGAAATTAGAATATGTGATTCTTGACACCTTTTCAGGCTTTCTAGTTGCCACTGCTTTAATAGGAGAAGCAACTAAAAACACAGTCATTGACTGTGCTGTTTTTCTATATTGGGTGTTCCCAATCAGATTAAAACAGATAATGGAACTAGTTATTACAGTCAAGCATTTGAGATGTTTTGTCAACATTTTAATATCACCCATATTATTGGGATTCTTTATAATCGTCAAGGACAAGGCATTGTGGAAAGGACCCATGGCGCTTTAAAACAATATCTTCATAATATAAAAAAGGGGAAGTTATATCCTCCATATATACACCACAAAATTTTTTAAATCATGCTCTCTTTTATTTTAAAATTAAAAAAAAATTTGGATGCCAAGGAACTCTGCTGAGTGTCTATGGCACCCTACAACTAGGCATTCTTATGGCTAGGTGAAATGGAAGGATCTACATACTGGTGTATGGCATGATCCTAATCAGGTGTTTAATGTGTTGAAGAGGGCATGTTTGTGTTTTTTCTACAGGATGCTGAAGGAGCATTCTAGCTGCCACAGTGATTTGTGTGACATGCTGATGCTGGGACAAAGAATGATGCTGACCTGTTAGCTTGCTAAATGCCCTGACATTGGTGACAGGAACGCTGCTTTGTACACATGCTCCTGACCCACATTTACTTGCCTATATCCCAGATTGTACATGATAGCTTGCCTCAAGCTTTTAGACCTTATGAGACAGAGAACATTGAGACTATGGAAACTGACTTAGGAAAAAATAATCAAATAGATAAGTTATTTAATGACTTCTCTATTTTCTTTAATGTGACCAATTATTCTGACTCAATGATGAACTGGTAAAGAAATAAATCCAATATTGGAAATGACAGTCTTCATTTGGTAAGCTGGTTCTGGACATTTTCAGAGACACACTGGAAAGTTAGCTGCAATTCTCTATGTTAGGTTAGCAATAGATAAAATTGGGGCAGGATATGGATTTCATACTAGTATTAGTGCATGAATTAAAGATCCCAATCTTTGATTAATTGGTTATGTTAAAATTACTTTTGTTTCTTCTACAGTATTTAATGTAAGTTGTATCGATTGTGCACTTTCTAATTGTGTAATGTATTGAAACCTGTCATGTTATGATGATTTATCAACCAGCTTTTGTCATATTACCTGTGAATATTACAGGACCTTCGAACTCTGAAAAAAGCTTGCAGGTACTGGAGGAAGTGAATCAGTCTTTATGTAAAAGCAAAAGAGTAGTGTGCTTGATTATTGCTGGTATAGCAGCTTTAATTACATTAATAGCTAGTACCACTTCCTCTGCAATTACCTTGACATAAGAAGTTAAGACAACTAATTTTCTTAATCATTTAGCAAAAAGTGTTACTAATGTTTTGAACATTAAAAATGAGGATTTAGATAGGGTTTGAAAAAACTGTTTGATGCACTTTATGATACTATTCAAACTATTAAAGAGGAAGTTCAGAGTTTAAAAGTAAGAAGCCATCTTGTGTTATGCTAAATACCAATGGATTTGTGTTACTTCTAAAGTTTACAATGATAGTCACTATATTTTGAAAAGGTCCAAAAGCACTTGCAGTGTATTCGGCATAATTCCAACACCTCTCTAGATATTTTAGTTTTGCATATTTAGATTATGAATTTAAAGAATGTTGCTCTGCTGAGCTTTGATGCTGCCAATATTGCTGGCAAAATTATCTATATCCTGAAATCAGTATTTCCATCATGGTCAAGCTTCAAGAATGGCATATATGACTTGATCATGCTAGCCTTTCTTGTCCTGGGAATAATTTTATTCCTGTTCTTCATGTTAAAGCTTGTCTTTAACAACATTAATCTGCTGGCAGCCAAGGTACATGGCTTTAAACTAAAAATGAAACCCCAGAGTCATTAGTATAACAGGCTGGCAAGCCAGGGATGGGTAAGATTCTGCACAAAGCCTTACTGACCTAAGACAGAGGCATAGGCCAAAAGGCCATGTTTATTAATAAACACTAATAATGCTGTGTTGGCTTATTAATAAACACTAATAAGGCTGTGTTTGTTCAAATAACACAAAGAAGCTGTGTGTGACCTTAAATATGGGTACGGAAGGCCTTCTTCTGAGAATGATGTAAGACAGGCTCAGCCTTGTTTTTTAAATAAAAAAGGGCGAGATGTAGAGAGCCTTATTGGGGTACAGTGTTACATGACAGGAACTTGACATAGACCAAAGACAAGGACAAGGACTTCAGGCAGGAATCTGATATTAGGGCATAATAAGGAAGTAGGTCAAGGCAGGAATTTTAATCTTAGGGTAGAACAAAAGGATCAGTCTTCAGGCAAGATTTTGGGCTTGGACAAGGAAGTAGGTTCAGGTATTTTGGTTATTCTGACAAGCCCTTGGAAATAACTGTCACAGGACTATGCTAATTGCTGTGACAATTATGTGTTTACTGTCTTGCTTGTTGCTCATTGTACTACTATTGATCTTAATACCTGCATTTAATTAAATTGGTTTAAAAGTGGACAGGAAATTATTAAACCAATTTTCAGTTTCAGAATTGACTGGAGTCATGCTGCAATGCTGTCTAATTATCTTTTTTTCTTTTAATCCTCGCTCCTTTGCTGGAGAACCAATTGACTGACTGAGCAGGTTTGATCAATGAATGGTTGAAACAGCATAGTGATGCTTGGTTGCTTCTTCCTATTGGCTTTCTATTACAGAAAGATAATCATTACCTTCAAGATAAATTAATACAATTCTTGACATTTCATGAGTTTCTTTTTTTTCCTCTTCTTGATAATGCCAGTATGGCGTTTTCTGACAGAACTTCTAAAGTTAGATCCAGTTATTATGCTAAAGATAAGATAGTGATGATTGATACTCCTGGATTTTATGTCCAATTAGCTGAATTATTAGCCATTTTGTTAGTGTTTTATAATATATCAGAGACCTTTAATCTTTATTCTTATAGTTTGTATGTACCTCTATTAGAAACCTGTGGGAGTCTTAATGTTAATACCCCTGCTGGATCCTTGTTTGCTAAAATACAGGCCTATATTTTGGCAAGAAAGGCACAATTCCATATTGGTCATCTGTGGGCCCATTCGAGATTGCCAGGCAACCTGGTCAAAGGCAATGCTACTGTAGACCAAGCAGTCTGGACCACACTGCTGGATGTATCAATGTTAGGATACATGGAGTGGGAGAAATGATGAAACTGGATCCTGTTTCATTGGCTTTAAAAGATCATGAGAAATTTCATTTGTATAGCCATACACATTGGTTTAGACACAACATTATCAAAGAACAAGCCAGGATCATAGTAAAGTAATGCCCTGAATGTAGATTTCTTGCTACTGTTCCCCACCTGAGAGTCAATCCTATAGGATCAGTCCCAAATCAAATTTGTCAAATGGATGTTACTCATTATCCTGAATTTGGCATGTGGAAATATGTGTATGTTTGCACTGACACATGCTCAGGTTTCATTTTTTGCTTTGTTGCATACTGGAGAAGTGTCATAAAATGATATAGATCATTGTCTACATGCCTTTAATGTTATGGGATTAACAAAATTGATTAAAACAAATAATGAAGCAACATGCATTGGCAAAGGATTCGATGCCTTTTGTATAGTTTGGCATCCAACATAAAACTGTAATTCCCTATAAACCAATGGGACAAGGAATAGTGGAATGTTCCAATGGCATCTTGAAATCTTGGTTGAATAAAAGAAAAAAGGAGGAGTCTTACACCCTAAATCTCCCAAAGCCTATGTTACTTTTACCCTTTTAATTTTAAATTTTTTGCAAGTTGATAAGCATGGACATTCCACTGCTTATCAAATTTGGCATTCTCAAACAGCCAAGAATTATGCTATCATCAAATCAAGGGACCCTCCCTCCAATATCTGGAATGGAACCAATCCTGTACTCATATTGGAAAGAGGGCATGCTTGTGTTTTTTCCAGGAATAAAATAGGGCATGGCGGTTGTCAGAAAGGCTGGTGAAACAAATGGAACAATCCCACCTTCCTGCTGATTCTTACTGATGACGATGACAGTTCCCACACAGAGTGAAGTTTACTGGCCCTATGTTCCTGACCTACTATTGATACATCCAACAGTCTGGTCCAGACTTGAGATAATTGTTGTTGGATATACCTGGAATGAAGGGCAAAGATAATTTTCATAGATGCTTTTAGTCTTTGAATCCTGATTAGAGACAATTTATCTGAGAGAAAGAGAATGGTTTTCAGAAAGACAATTGTCCCAACTGTACTGGATGCTTAGGAGATAGAGAAGGAACCCTCTCTGGCTCCTACTGGAGGAATGCTTAGTTCTGCTTCTGGGTCCCTTAAGTAAGATATCTGTTGCTCTTTGGCACATCTAGTTCTCTTCCCTCTCTGTCTATGGTCTGTCCTTGGTGTGCCAATCTGTTCATGTCTGTCATTTCATGCCCGTGTTTTCGTTTTGTTGCATGATTGTTTCATGTTAAAAAGAAAAAAAAATGGTTAAATTTATCTGCTGGCTGCCAGAGTGTTTTGTCCAGCAGAAAGATGATATGGCTGGTAAAGCCTCTTCTCCCAAATTTGCTTTGGCAGAAGAGTTTGAGACCCTAGGGATGATGATGAAGTTTGAGTGTGACCAAAACTATCACTCTTTTTCTGCCTTACCCCATTTTCAGTTAAAGTTATTTATTTAGAACTGCAGAAATTGGCTACTTTTGTTAAAGGACAATGGAGTAATGAGTTTCTGAATTTGTTCCAGAGGTTAACCCAGGACAGTCCCCATCTTTCTTCCATACATTTCAATATTTTGAGCATGATATGCATAGCTATCACAGCACTTGGTTGAATTTTCCCACCTGATTTAGGATTGCTGGTTTGGCCTGATAAGAGAGAACTGTGCTGATAAATGGAAACCTATCACATTGGCTGCCACATGAGGTCATTTACATCATCAGTTATGTCTAGGGGTTGGGCTTATGGTTTTTGCCTTTATAAGCCTGCTGCTTCACAATAAGTTGAGCCTAGATTAGAACTTTGTCTTGCTTCCATTCTTCTCTTGTCATTTTCCTTTAACTCCTATACGCCCATTAGAGGTTCCTATGTTCACTATTGGTCACAGGTTGACTACAAACAATGGCTAAGAAATAGAACCAGCTTACATGACTATTGGTAGACAAAAATAATGTGGCTTATACATACAATATAATTTTATTCAACATAGACCAGATTGAATCATGACAATTTCAGGAAAATAAATGATGGAATTGAATATTAATGCAATAACCAAAATAAAGCTGACTAAACACCATAAGTACCACATGTTTTTACTGAATTCAAAGAATGTGGTTTAGAAACCAAGTAGCTACATAAACTATTTAAGACTTGAAATACCTGGCCAGGACTTCTTGCATTTCCAGCAGCAAAGAAGGCAAAAATAAACTTGAGGACACATCATTTCCAAGCAGATCTGAAAAGTAGCCCAAGTTAAAATGGCATTCACAGTAGACTATGGTGTGCTTAGTGTTAATAAGAAGTATAAATAGGAAATTAGGGCCACTAAGATGTCTCAATAGGTTAAAAATAAATAAAAACAAAAACTAAAAAATAAAAAACAAAAGAAACAACAAAAAGTGCTTCCCACTCAAACTTGACACCTGATTTCCATTTCCAAAGAATTTAGACATATACATCTATAGTTCTATCATGCCTATTGTGAAAATCGAGACAGAGACAGGATAACTGGCTGGAAGTTTTGAAGCCAGTTAGCACAGAATTGATCCAGCTTGTTGAAACAAGCACTGCAGAAATAAGAGACACCTCACCCCAGTAACATAGCAGAAGGAAAATTAGCAAGGACAGAAAGTTAACATGATTTCCGTGGCTTGTCAGTGTCTGGTCTGACACACACATAAATCACACACACACAAATGACACACACACACAAATGACACACACACAAATGATACACATACAAATGACACACACACAAATGACACACACTACCACCACCACCACCACCACCAGTACCACCACCACCACCAGTACCACCACCAGTACCGCCACCATCACCTTCAACACCACTACCACCACTACCACCACTACCACCAACAATAATAAAACTAAAATTTAAAAAAAAAAGGAGGAAAATATAAAAATTTGGATTTTAAAAATTACTATATTAATTCACATATTGTTTATGATTCCAGACTATATATAATTGAAACATGAGGAAATATAAATTAAAAGGATGGCTGAAGACATGATTCAGAAGCTAACAACACTTGTTGCTCTTCCTGGGGACCTAAATTTGGTTCCCAGAATATACAAGTGGTTCACAATTGCATATAACACAGGCTCCACAGGATCTAATGCCATCTTCTGGTCTGCCTAAGAACCTGGACACACTAATTAGCATATAAACTACATACACCCACACAGAAATCTCAATGAAAAAAGAATAAACATGTATCGATATTCTATACATTCACACACTTTTTCCTTCTGAGAATGTCAAAATCTTAACAAATCTCTTTTTTACATATTTTAAATGATGACACAAAATTATTATAGGACTAGGTAGGATTTTTAAGCCTTTCAAAATATTTAAAATGTTTAAGTTTCACTTGAAACTATTGATTTTTGTGCAAGATTTGTTTTATTAAGATTTCTTTTTATTTTTGATTAATCCCATGTCTTATGTTTCAAGGAAATTGGTCTACCAACCAAGTTATATCTTAAGTTCATATTTTCACTTTGATACTACATGAATGCTTGTCCTACTGCACAAAACATATTATAAAATGCACCTTAATTGCATCCAAGGGCCAAAATGATTTCTTCATGGTATGCATATTTTTTATGCCATTTTATTGAACTTACTCCCTTTTTAAAAGGAAACTACAGTTAAAATTTTATGCAAAACTGGTAAACATTTTTCTTGTATGTTTCTTTCCATTTATTTATCATGTAGTCTGAAACAATATCATGTATGCTCAGCCATATCCCATGTTTTAATATTTTATTTTATGGATTATTTTGTACATTTATTATCCACTAATAATAACAATAGAGAGAAGTGAATTCAGAGTGATATCATCTTTTGTTTGTTTATATAGTTAGTTATTTTCCCAAACAAACATTTTTGGATTCAAAGTTATTTTTGAATGCAAAAAACATAATATATATGTGATAGCTTTTATGCAACTAATCAAAGTTGCAAGCATTTCAAGAGGCCCGGGAACACAAGTGGACTTATGGTTCACACTGGCCTAGTGAAGACAGGAAATAACTCAGGGACAGTTCTGAATTTCTTAAGATATTATTGCTTCATTGTTAATAGATACATGTAATTCCAATCTACTTACAAAACTTAAGAAGCAGCTTCAAACTCAACCAGACATATGATATGGTAAACTCTCTCTTTATTATCTCTCTCTTTCTCTGAAGCAACAGAAATTGGCCTAAGGTAAATAAAGTCATTAGAATTTTCAAATACAGCTATAGAATTTATACATGGAAACTTGGGTGGGCAATGAATATATTCATTGTCTTCCCTGTGGCCATAGATTTCCAAGTACATAAAAAAGTTGGACACCTTATTTTATGAAAATTACATTTATGGAAACATTAAAATATACAATATCAATACATATATAATATTTATTTATATAATTTATACTTACATAATATTATATATTTATATGATAAATATAAAGAATATCTGAAATTTAAGATCTGTTAAAAACACTTCAAATTTGGAGAAAAAACAGAAAGCATAAACCGTATGACTATTCAAATTAAGATAGTAAAATCAAGAATCTTAGTAACACTTTTAGTTAGAAAAGTTAATGTCAACAAATCTATTAGGAAAATTATTGTTATTTAGACATTTTAAAATTTAAGTACCATAAATTCAGGCAAGCTAATTCTGGGAACAATGAATAAATAATTTGATTTTTATCTTGCTTAAAACATTTAAATATTTAGAAGATTAAAAATACTAAATATTTCTAAAAATACAAATTAATAAAACATTTTTAAATTAAATGTCATATGTGCTTTAATTTAGTCTTTAAGAAAGCACCCTTTCCTAAAAAGTACTTCCTATTTTAAAAGGCATGATTTCAAAAATTGTTTCACAAATTTCTAAACTATTAGAAGTAATGTACAATTTTTCCACCAAATAAACATAAACACTCAGCAAATTGCTGAGAGTTCTGAAAGCTTTCTACTCAATTGATAAAATTATTATAATAACACAAAATAAATTTCTGTTTACTCACCTTAAGATGTTTGTGTCTTATATTTGAATAATCATAATACAAAGACAACTTCAATCACCTTATCTACTGAATGAATTGAGTTTAACTCAGAAATAAATTCCGACTGTTGTAACATGATGAAATCTTAAATTGCTATAATAATAAAAAATGAAAATCATGCCATACAACAAATACCAAAAAATCATTTGTTAAATTTTCCACCATCTTGGGTTTTTTATGTGGGTGATTGTGATTGTGATACTGAACTTGAACTCCTGGTCCTCCTGCTTATGCTACCCAAGTGTTGATATTACAGGCATATGTCACAGTATCTTGCTTTTAAAATCTACTTTTGATTTTCTAAGACTCTGAAACAATTGCAAATATCATAATTAGTAATATAATGTTAAAACCTTACTGTAAGACCAAGATTAATATGAGCATCTGTAGAGTATGGGTCTGATACTTTGATCAAGAATCTGTGTCTACTGACACTGTGGATTTTTGCCCCCCCCCCATTGGTTTTTGATCTATCAATAAAGTTGCCAGCAGTCAATGGTTGAGCATGGAGATAGAACACTGAGGGTTAAGTGTTTAGAACACAAGGAGAACTGAAAGGACTGAAGAGAGGAGAAGAGGATGACTGTGGCCCCTTGCCAGACTTGTGTAGCAGGAGAAGAATTAGGAATGGCCAGTCATTGAGTTAGCAAAAGCATTTTAAGAAAAAAAAATAAAAATTAAAAAAAGAAAAAAGAAAACTGGCATGTGTGTATGTGCTTTCTATTTGAGGATCCAATATAACTCATGGGCAGTAAGCTTATGAGACCAGCCAGGAGCACAAAGCAGATAGGGAAATCTAGCCACTACAAGGATCCCTGCTACTACCATTTCTATTATATGGCAATAAAGCATGGAGATAGATTAAAACAAAGGTTAATAACTAGAAAAAGAAGAAATGAATTGACATTTATTCACAGATTTTAAGTGGATGTTTCCATTATCTAAAACAATGTGAAATAAATAAATTAGAATAAGTATATTTAGCAACATTGTTAAATTCCATACAGCTAAACATGTTAAACATACTTTTGTCAAAATAACAGTCCTCAGTAAATAATTTTTTCCATTTCATAAGTGGCATGAGAATATTAAGCTATAATTTTATGATTTTTTTTCCAATTCTGGTGAGATAACAGCTCTAATTATTGTCATTTATATGATATAATTAACCGAAAATTAATCTGATAGATGAACACTAGCTTATACTTGATAGTTAATATTATTGAAAAAAATCATTCTCTATGACAACTTTTTATTAATTTTAATTTAATGTTTACTGACTAAAATCTAGTCCTATAAATTGTACAGAATCAAATTATTTCTACACAGAAGTGTAATTTATTTATTTTCTTATATCTATTATAACTCTGAAATAAATCTATCTTCTTATATCATATACTGTATGTTTAAAAAAATACAAGCCAAAAAAAAAAAATCACAGCAGCAGGCTTTCAAAAAACGTGTATAGCTCTCAGGCTGGGATTTCAATTATTGTGACATAATTACACACATGCAATTTAGAATGACACTGTGAAGTCACTGTGTATAAGAAGCACTTCAATTTAAATATATGGTCATAATAACTATAAATAGAAATTGTGATTTTTCATATACTCACAGTAGGGTACAAGAAAAGCCAATAACTCTGACTTCTCTTTTTCTCTATTTCTAATATAACTGAAAAAAATTCCATAACAATACTACAAATTATCCCAATATTAGTAAAAATAACTTTTCTATTAGTCTTTTTTTCTACATAGGAATTATTTTTATGGTGAAATTCATAATTTTTTCATGTGATACAAATTAAGGAAAAACCACTTTACCATCTACTTCCAATTCCTCATTTTTCCACAATGATAAAGCTTCATAAAATTAAACATTAAAATTACTCAAAAAGTGTAACATGTATAAGAGCAAATTTACAAATCAGATAGTATTTGAGAAAGTCATTAAAATGCTATAAAGGCATTACAAATATATAGACCTATGAATAAGCACTGTTTTTCTGAAGTAAAGTGAGATCTGAGAAAAATCTGAGAATTCCAGTAAGGCATACCTAAGAGCTGAGAGGACAAGTAATTGAAGAAACAATAAAGACTAGTAATATATGACAAAATGTCCAATGGAAACAGGAGTAAATACAGTTTAACTTGTGTGAAGTTACATCTAGCAGGATTCAGAGGAATTCCACAGAAGCTGTGAGTGAATGTAATAGAGAAGAGTACAAGTGAGCTCTGGTTGCTGTCCCTGCAGAACAAAGTACTAAGACCCATGGCATGTAAAGCACTCAGGGCTTACTTGGTTGTTGCACACTAAACTGCATTGCAATAATGATATTCTACCACATCATCCATACCTAACAAATTTTTGAAAGCAGGGACTCATAGGTAGAATACACTAAACAAATGATTTAAGTGAAGTCTTCCTAAATTTCTTTATTTTTTGTCTTAAACTTTCTTTAGCCTCATATTTTATGGCTTTATGCATTAAAACAGTTTTAAATGCATATAGTTGTCATAAAATAATACTTTCAACTTAATATGAAGTTTGAGAAAACTGTGCACATGAGAAGGCATTGCTACAATGAAGTTAATGAATATAATTATTTCTGAGTCAATTTTTATGCAGGCCTACAGATTTTTCTCATTCTGATGTTTCCCTGGCTTCTGCAGCTTCCAAAATCCATTCCTTCCAAAAGAATGTATTGCAAGATGAGTCTATTTATATAAATTATTTAAAATATACAACATTGCATATTATTGTATATTCTAAAGCCATTTACTACATTATGCTTTATTTATTGCCAAGAAAATATCACTATTAATAAAATAAGAGTGAATTCATAAATAAGTATTAAAAATTTCAATGTCTTGCCTCAAATGTACATAGTTGAAATTGCAGGAGACATAAAATGATGATTGTATTATAAACTAGTATAGTCATAAAAAATTAAGGAATAGCCAAGTAAATTACTTCTTAAGAATGATGCACTAATGGTAGCACATTCAAAAGGATCATTAGAGAAATGATGACAATGGATCAGCCACTTTGCAAAACTGAAATAAACATATATAAAGTTATCACCAAAGGATATTTTCATCAGCAAAACTGCCTCTACAATGAGAAACTGAAATAAAATACAAACTGAGAGAATTTTCTCCTATCAATACAAAAAGGGAGTATAGGCAATTCTTCTGACTGCTGTGAAGAAGATTGCTTTCAAAGGAAAAATACCTAAAGGGACCAAGAAAAGATAATAGGAAAGTTTTACAGGTAGATGTAGAAGGTTTTATTATTAATATTATTGTTTTTAAGATGAGATTTCAAAGTTTAAACTGTGCTATCTAAGATGTATAATTTAAAAAGTCTTACCAAACAGCAAGCATAAGATTTAAGAATAAATAAGTTATGTAATTTACAATAATTTACAGGTATCAGTAAGAAGGTTCACCAGTGCTTTTCTCCAAGCCTGGGGACCAGAATTTAATCATTGGGACCTACCTAGAGGAAGGCATGAATCAATTTATCTGAGTTGTTCTCTAGCCACAAAATTCATGTCATGAATATCCAGACAAACACAAAAAAATTCACAATAAGTAAATAAAATGTAGAATGTAATCAAAATTAATGAGGAAATCTTAAATAGATTTGGTTAACTTATTTTTTAAGTAAGTCCATTTAATTTAATTTTCTTAAAAAAAACAAGGAAAAAATCCTGTTTCATAGTTTCATATGAATAAATTAATGCTGCCTTAGGTATAAGTACACCATGATAACTAAACATTCATTTAGTTGGGAATAGCTAGATTCTATCTTAACCAGCAAATGTAACAAAGATGGTAGCATATTTCTCAAGTTATTGTTGAAGTATGAACTGTTACTACAACCTGGTCTTGTAGCTCAGTTGTAGAATACTTGTTTAGTATTGTGAAGCCTTACTATTACTCCCTACTGGTACTACTGAAATACTACTATAATAAAGTATATTATTTTATACGCATATGTATATGCATATACATATATGTGCATATACATATAAAACATAGATATGAAATATAGTTATATACATATATAACATATACATTTATATTATCTTTATATAACATATTATAAATAATATTGTACATTACATACATAACAATAACAACAATAACAAAAGAAACTCACTTGCGGTTGTCTAGACAATAATTTGTCTAGGGAAATGACTCAGTGGATAAAGTGCTTGAAGAACATGCATGATGACCTATAGTTTGGATCCTCAGAAACTACATAAAAATTTATGAGTAGAACATTTATCACAGAGCTTCTGGTGTAGACAGAAGACAGAATATTGGTAGGATACATGTATTTAAGGCATGCCATACACGTGGATAAAAAGACATAAAATTATTTTATACATTTAAGATGTACTAATAATAATGAAAACGAACAATACATAGGAAGTAAAACTCAGGTAGGAAGAACCAATTTTACAGACCCTTTCCCTCTCTAAGTCTTTTGATGATTTAAAGGAGAAAATTTTCAAGCCAAATTTCTTGGGGGCAGAAATAACAGCCTTGCTGCCACTACTCAGGTTTTCCAACATCCTCTCCAGTGGAGGGGACAAAGATAGGCTTAGGGCACACCGGGATAGAGAAAAGGTTGAAAACAACACTCTAATAATTATGTAATCCCTAATGGGCTACAGTCTTATTGCAAATATGAACTTAGAATTTCAAAGTAATTGCAAATCCTGAAAGTTGGTTTCAAAATATTCACCACTGGGTAGGAGAAAGGGCTACACAGTTTAAGAGCATACTGCACGTCAAGTGCAGTGGTTATCAAGCAAGAGTAATTTCAAATCCACACAATGTTTTTCTTTTTATTGAATATATTCATCATTTACATTTCAAATGTTATACCCCTTCCCGGTTTTCCCCCTTCCCCAAAACCCTCAATACATCCTCCCATACCATCCCTCCAAAAATATGCTCCTCCACTCAACCAACTCACAGGACACCCACTCGATTCTCCCAAACTGGGTTCTCTATTGAGCCTTTACAAACTCTATTCCCTTGAGGGTTATGTGCCTCTTCTAGGCAGTCCTCTACTGTATATATGTTGGGGACCTCATATCAGCTGGTGTATGCTGCCTGATTGGTGTCCCAGTGTCTGAAAGATCTCATAGTTAATTGAAATTGCTGGTCGCATTCCTCCTCATCTTCTTGCAACATTTCCCTAATTCAACCACAGGGGTCACCAGATTCTGTCTATTGGTTGGGTACAAATATCTGCATCTGACTGAAGCTTGTTACTCCTTTTGGAGGGCAGACATGCTAGGCCCTTTTTTGTGAGAAAACAATAGCCTCAGTAATGTCAGGCCTTGAGACCTCCCTTTGAGCTGAATCCCACTTTGAACCTGT
Source organism: Apodemus sylvaticus (assembly GCF_947179515.1). NCBI lineage: Eukaryota > Metazoa > Chordata > Mammalia > Rodentia > Muridae > Apodemus > Apodemus sylvaticus. The sequence continues at coordinate 50,881,268 of NC_067495.1, read as the reverse complement.
CATGGGACCTCTTTTCCTCACTCTCCATTCTTGTCCCTGCAGTTTTCGCAGACCGAAATAATCATGGGTCAGTTTTGACTGTGAGAAGACAATCATATCCCTCACGTGATGCCCTGTCTTTCTGCTGGAAGTGGGCTCTACAAATCCCCTTCCTGCACTGTAGGATATTTTATTTAAGGTCTCTCCCTTTGAGTATTGAGAGTCTCTCATCTCTCAGGTCTATGGTACCTTTTGGAGGGTTCCCCCACATCTTCCCTCCCGAGGTTGCCTGTTTCCATTCTTTCTGCTGGACCTCAGTGCTTCAGTACTTTCCACCTAGATCGTACCACCTTAAAGAAACGTGAAATAAGTTGTTGCTGTAGGATGTATAATATTCTTGTCCCCAGGAGTCCTTAAATCTGAACAGAAATACTATTTTGCATGAACTAAAAATAATGGGACTGAGATACATGCATGCATGAAAGAAGGCTGACTGGACAAGGTGGTGCCAAGCACTTGTGGGGGGTGGTAATTACAAAGTGCACACTTGCAATAGAAAGGTAATTGGATGAAGTAGAAATATCTACTCATTGGAGGAAATAATTGTTGCCTAGAATTAAAACATAAGAACTTGTATAGCATCTTAAAACTGTATTCTGTTTATTAGGTTTAGTCCCAAATCCAAATCCTGACCATAAGCCCAATTACTTGATATAATCTATTTTGAAAAGGGTCAAGGAAGTTTTTTTTTTTTTTTAATATGTTGCTACAGATAAGAAAGCCAAAAGAAGAAGTTATAATGAATAATTAAAAAAAAGTTCCAAGGGCCACAGCACTCAGTCTCCAGGAAGTGCAAGAGGCCTGGTGTGCACCCAAAGGCAGATTGGGAGCACACAGCTTTCTCCAGTGGGTCTGCACCACAGAGCTTAGGTTCCAGTCCCGAGGCCTCTGGCAGGAGCCCTCAGATCTCTCCACTTCTGGATCCAGATCAGCCTGGGCTACAACACCACATCTCCAGGCTCTGGAAGAGGCCAGAGGGGAACCCGGGAGGCCAGCTGGGAGGAGTGAGTATGCTCTGGTGAGTCCAGCAGACCCCAGGTGGGAGCCTTCAGGTGTCTGCTTCAGGATCTGAACAGCCTGGGCCACAGCGTCCTGTCTCCAGGCAGTGCAGGAGGTCATCTGTGCACCAGAGGCCAGCTGGGAAGAGGTAGCTTGCACTGGTGAGTCCAACATTGACAAGACCAACTAACACCAGTGAAAACTAGATGGCAAAAGGCAAATGCAGGAACGTCACTAACAGAAATCAAGGCAATATGGCAGCATCTGAACCCAATTCTCCTGTAACAACATGTACTGGATACCCCATCACACCAGAAAAACAAGATTTGGATTTAAAATCACTGTCATGATGCTAGTAGAGGAACACATGAAGGACATGCTTAAAGAAATTCAGGAGAAAATGGATCAAAACTTAGAAGCCCTTAGAAGGGAAAACCAAAAATCATTGAAAGGAATTCAGGAGAATACAAAAGCCAATAAGGAGGAAATGCAAATATCACTAAAAGAAATACAGGAGAACTTTGGTCAACAGGCTGAGGTCATGAAAGAGGAAACACAAAAGTCTCTTAAAGAATTACAGGAAAGCACAAACAAGAAAGTGAAGGAGCTAAGCAAAATCATCCAGGATCTAAAATCAGAAGTAGAAACAACTAAGAAAACTCAAAGGCAGACAACTTTGGAGATAGAAAACCTTAGGAAGAAATCAGGGGACATAGATGCAAATATCAACAACAGAATACAAGAGATAGAAGAAAGAATATCAGATGCTGGAGATACCATAGAAACCATGGACTCAACAGTTAAAAAAAAATGCAAAATGCAAAAGGCTTGTAACCCAAAACATCCAAAAAATCCAGGACACAATGAGAAGACCAAACCTAAGGATTATAGGCATAGATGAGAGTGAAGATTTACAACTTAAAGGGCCAGCAAATATCTTCAATAAAATTATGGAAGAAAACTTCCCAAACCTAGAGAGATGCCCATGAATATACAAGAAGCCTACAGAACTTCAACAGACTGGACAAGAACAAAAATACCTCCCATCACATTATAATCAAAACCCCAAATGTACTAAACAAAGAAAGAAAATTAAAGGCAGTAAGAGAAAAAGGCCAAGTAACATATAAACGAAGACCTATCAGAATCACACCAGATTTCTCATCTGAGACTATGAAAGCTAGAAGATTCTGGGCAGATCTAATGCAGACTCTAAGAGAACACAAATGCCATCCAAAACTACTATACCCAGCAAAGTGCTCAATCACCATAGATGGAGAAAGTAAGATATTCCATGATAAAACCAAGTTTACCCAATATCTATCCACAAACCCAGCCCTACAAAGGATAATAGGAGGTAAACAGCAATACAAGGAGGGAAACTTCACCCTGGAAAAAGCAAGATAGTAATCTTCTTTCATCAAACCCAAAAGAAGTTAACCAATCAAATTAAAAAAATAACATCAAAAATGACAGGAAGTAATAATCACTATTCCTTAATATCTCTTAACATCAATGGGCTCAGTGCTCCAATAAAAAAGACTTCGACTAACTGACTGGATACGTAGTAAACAGGACCCTACATTTTGCTGCATACAGGAAACACACCTCAGTGTCAAAGACAAACACTACCTTAGAGTAAAAGGCTAGAAGACAATTTTACAAGCAAATAGTCTCAGGAAACAAGCTGGAGTAGCCATTCTAACATCACATAAAGTTGACTTTCAACTGAAAGTCATCAAAAGAGACTCTGAGGGACACTTCTTGCTGGCAAAGAAAAATACAACAAGAAGAACACTCAATCCTGAACATCTATGCTCCAAATGCAAGGGCACCCTCATTCATAAAAGAAACTTTACTAAAGCTCAAAGCATACATTTCACCTAACACAATAATTGTGGGTGACTTCAACACTGGACCGATCAGGAAAACAGAAACTGAACAGGGACACAGTGAAACTAATTGAAACTTTGGACCAATTAGATTTAACATATATATATATATATATATATATATATATATATATATATATATATAACATTCTATCCTAAAGCAAAAGAATATACCTTTTTCTCAGCACCTCATGGTACCTTCTCCAAAATCGATCATATAATTTGTCACAAGACAGACCTCAAAAAATATAAGAAGATCGAACTAATCCCATGCCTCCTATCAGATCACTATGGAGTAAAAGTGGTCTTCAATAGCAACAAAAACAACAGAAAACCAACATACACATGGAAACTGAACAATATTCTACTCAATGATACCTTAGTCAAGGAAGAAATAAAGAAAGAAATTAAAGACGTTTTAGAACTTAATGAAAATGAAGACACAACATACCCAAATCTATGGGACACAATGAAAGCAGTGCTAAGAGGAAAAATCATAGCCCCGAGTGCCTCCAAAAAGAAAATGGAGAGAGCATACACTAACAGCTTAATGACAAACCTGAAATCCCTGGAACAAAAAGAAGCTATTTCACCCAGGAGGTATAGAAGGCAGGAAATCACCAAACTCATGGCTGAAAACAATCAAGTAGAAACAAAGAGAACCATACAAAAATCAACAAAACCAGGAGCAAGGAGCTGGTTCTTTGAAAAAATCAACAAGATAGATAAACTCTTAGCCAGACTAACCAACGGGCAAAGAGACAGTATCCAAAATAGCAAAATTAGAAATGAAAAGGGAGATATAACAACAGAAAGTGAGGAAATTCAAAAAAATCATTAGATCCTACTACAAAAGTCTATACTCAACACAACTGGAGAATCTGGAGGAAATGGACAGTTTCCTAGACAGATATCCGACACTAAAACTAAATCAGGATCAAATAGATAATCTAAACAGTCTCATAACACCTGAAGAAATAAAAAGGGTAATAGATAGTCTCCCAAGCAAAAAAAGCACGGGACCAGATGGCTTCAGTGCAGAATTCTCAGACCTTCATAGAAGAACTAACACCAATACTCTTCAAACTATTCCATAAAATAGAAACAGAAGGACCTCTACCCAACTCGTTCTATGAAGCCACAATTACGCTGATACAAAAACCACACAAGGATCCAACAAAGAAAGAGAACTTAAGGCCAATTGCCCTTATGAATATTGATGCAAAAATACTTAATAAAATTCTTGCCAACTGAATCCAAGAACACATCAAAATGATCATCCACCATGATCAAGTCGGCTTCATCCCAGGGATGCAGGGATGGTTCAATATAAGGAAATCCATCAATGCTATCCACTACATAAACAAACTCAAAGAAAAAAACCATATGATCATCTCATTAGATGCAGAAAAAGCATTTGACAAAATTCAGCATCCTTTCATGCTAAAAGTCTTGCAAAGAACAGTAATTCAAGGCCCATACCTAAACATCCTTAAAGCAATATACAGCAAATACATAGCCAACATCAAACTAAATGGAGAGAAACTTGAAGCAATCCCACTAAAATCAGGGACTAGAAAAGGCTGCCCTTTCTCTCCATATCTTTTCAATATAGTACTTGAATTTCTAGCTAGAGCAATTAGACTACATAAGGAGGTCAAGGGGACACAAATTGGAAAGGAAGAAGTCAAATTATCACTATTTGCAGATGACATGATAGTCTACTTAAGTGACCCAAAAACCTCCACCAGAGAACTCCTACAGCTGATAAACAACTTCAGCAAAGTGGCTGGTTATAAAATCAACTCAAGCAAATCAGTTGCCTTCCCATACTCAAAGGATAAGCAGCATGAGAAAGAATTTAGGGAAACGACACCCTTCACAATAGCCACAAACAATATAATGCATCATGGTTGACTCTAACCTAACAAGTGAAAGATCTATACGACAAGAACTTCAGGTCTCTGAAGAAGGAAATTGAAGAAGACCTCAGAAAATGGAACAATCTGCCATGCTCATGGATCGGCAGGATTAATATAGTTAAAATGGCCATCTTGCCAAAAGTGATCTACATATTCAATGCAATCCCCATCAAAATCCCAACTCAGTTCTTCGCAGAGTTAGAAAAAGCAATTCTCAAATTCATCTGGAATAACAAAATACCCAGGATAGCTAAAACTATTCTCAAAAACAAAAGAAATTCTGGGGGAATCAGTGTCCCTGACTTGAAGCAATACTACGGAGCAGTAGTGTTAAAAACTCCATGGTACTGGCACAGTGACAGACAAGTGGACCAATGGAATAGAATTGAAGATCCAGAAATGAATCCACACACCTATGGTCACTTGACCTTCGACAAATGAGCCGAAAACATCCAGTAGAAAAAAGATAGTCTTTTCAAGAAATGGTACTGGTTCAATTGGAGGTCAGCATGCAGAAGAATGCGCATCTATCCATTCTTATCTCCATGTACTAAACTTCACTCCAAGTGGATCAAGGACCTCCATGTAAAATCAGACACACTGAAACTAATAGAAAAGAAACTTGGGAAGACCTTTGAGGATATGGGCACAGGGGAAAAGTTCCTGAACAGATCACCAATAGCTTATGCTCTAAGATCAAGAATTGACAAATGGGATCTCATAAAATTACAAAGTTTCTGTAAGGCAAAGGATACTGTTAAAAGGACAAAACGGCAACCATCAAATTGGGAAAGGATATTAACCAATCCTACATCTTATAGAGGGCTAATATCCAGTATATACAAAGAAGTCAAGAAGTTAGACCCCAGGGAACCAAATAACCCTATTAAAAATGGGGTACAGATCTAAACAAAGAATTTTCACCTGAAGAAATTCAGATGGCTGAGAGGCACCTTAAGAAGTGCTCAACACCATTATTCATTAGGGAAATGCAAATCAAAACATCCCTGCGATTTCAGCTCATACCAGTCAGAATGGCTAAGTTCAAAAACTCAGGAGACAGCAGGTGTTGGTGAGGATGTGGAGAAAGAGGAACACTCCTCCACTGCTGGTGGGGCTATAAGATGATACAACCACTTTGGAAATCAGTCTGGCGGTTTCTCAGAAAACTGGACATGACACTTGTGGAGGACCTTGCTATACCTCTCCTGGGCATATACCCAAATGATTCCCCGACATGCAATAAAGACACATGCTCCATTATGTTTATAGCAGCCTTATTTATAATAGCCAGAAGCTGGAAAGAACCCAGATGCCCGTCAAAGGAGGAATGGATACAGAAAATTTGGTATATTTACATAATGAAATACTACTCACCAATTACAAACCATGAATTCACAAAATTTTTAGGCAAATGGTTTGATCTGGAAAATATCATCCTAAGTGAGGTAACCCAATCACAAAAGAATACACATGGAATGCAATTTCTGATAAGTGGATATTAATTAGTCCAGAAGCCCTGAATACCCAAGGCACAAATCGCATAACAAATGACTCTCATGAAGAAGTATGGAGAGGGTCCTGACCCTGGAAAGGATTGATCTAGCATTGGAGGGGAATATAATGACAGAGAAAAAGGAGGGAGGTGATTGGAGAATGGATGGAGAGAAGAAGGCTTATGGGACATATGGGGATTCGGGATCTGGGAAAGGGGAAATCATTTGGAATGTAAACAAAGAATATAGAAAATAAAAATATTTTTAAAAAAATCCAAGCCATACAGATGGCTCAGTGAATAAAGGCACTTGCTGCCAATACTAATGACCTGAGTTTGAACTCAGAAATTCATGTTGTAGAAGGAAAAAAATAAACTCCTTCAATTCTTTTCCCTCTACATGAATACTTTAACTGTGCACACAGATACACACATACAGGTTGTACTGGCTTGCTTTTGTGTGTCAACTTGACACAGGCTGGAATTATCTCAGAGAAAGGAGCTTCAGTTGGGGAATTGCCTCCATGAGATACAGCTGTGGGGCATTTTCTCAATTAGTGATCAAGGGGGGAGGGCCTATTGTGGGAGATGCCATCCCTGGGCTGGTAATCTTGGGTTCTAAAAGAAAGCAAGCGAGCCAGTAAGTAACATCCCTCCATGGCCTCGGCATCTGCTCCTGCTTTCTGACCTGCTTGCATTCCATTCCTGACTTCCTTTGGTAATGAACAGCAATGTGGTAGTGTAAACAGAATAAACACTTTCTTCCCCAACTTGCTTCTTGGTCATGATATTTTGTCCAGGAATAGGAACCCTGACTAAGACACAGGTACACTCAAACAATTATGTTAAATAATTAAATCAAAAGGAAAGAATGCATAAACATAAAACAGGAAGAATATAAAATAGAAGAGAAAATAAAAACAAATTGCAAGATAGCCAACTATAAACATATATATATATATATATATATATATATATATATATATATATATATAATTGGATACTTTCTTTCTTTAACATTTCAAGTATTTTCCCCTTTACAGGACTCCCCTTCAAAAACCCCCATCCCATCCCTCCTCTCCCTGCCTTTAGAAAGGTGCTCCCCCACCCATCTTCCCACACCCATCTTCCCACCCTGGTATTCTCCTCTTTTAAAAATTATATTAACAAATATTTTTTGGTGAGGACACACAATCTAGATCTACACATGTGATTTTTGATACATTAATTATTTTCAATCTGCAGAACATTTCATGAATACTCACATACACACACACAAAGAGAAGAGAAATCTTATCACACTCTGTACTTGAAAGCTTCTAACTTTATCACATCATTTAAACACAAGTGAATCTGTAAATCTGTTAAATGAACACATAGGAAGCATAGGTATAAAATTCCTTTATTAAATAAAAGAAGAAAAAATCCTGGAAAATGCAGAATCTTACTAATTTTCATAAAAATTAGGAAGGACATGACACTTTTCAATGGAATGTAAAGAGGAAAAATGTTTCATAAGAACATTTTTTTTAGTTTACCATTTCAAAAACTATAAGTAAAATTGATAAACACCTAAGTATAATGGCAAAGTGTGGAAGACAAAAATTTATAACAGAAATATAAAAGAGCCATTTCTACATTCCAGAGAAGTAAACAGAAACCAGTAATTGTGTTCATTAAATTTGATATGAGAGCAAATGAAGAAAAGAGGAAAATACCACAGTTGTCTTAGTTACATGTCTCATTAATGAGATGAAATATCAGACAGAAACTAATTGAGAAAGGAAAAGATTATTTTGTTTCAGGTGTCAAGGTAACATCATGGAGGAGAAGACCTGGCTGCATAAGTATGAGGAGGCAAGTGGTTACACTGATTCAGCAATCAGGAAGCAGAATGTGATTGATGAATGCTGTGATTGACTAATATAGCTATGTTGTACATAATTCAGATTGAATCTAGGCATTGGCACAACCCTGCTTCAAGGTGTATCTTCACATCTTAATATTATGATGATAACCTTCCATTTGCATACCCTGAGTTTAACCTAAACTAAATACCTCACAAATATGCTTAGAAGATTTATTCCTTGGTGATTCCAGATCCTGTTGAGTTGACATTCAACAAAAACAGTCATACACTTATTTGTTGAGTATTCATAAAGTAATTGCAGTTATAATTTAAAAAGTCCCACAAATTGTTTAAATTTCAAATTTTGGCACTTAAGGTATCCGCAAGATCTTTGTAGAAAAGAATAATACTAAGCATGAATAAAATGTTGTGGATAATAAACATTTCAAAAATATTCTTGTTGGGTCTCAAGACATTCCTTTTCACAAAATCTAGCATTTAGACAAAAGCCACTGTTCTCCCAAGAACTTAAAACAATAATTCTAAATTTTAAAAAGGAGTCATTCTCCCAATCTATGGCAAAAATGTTATGGCTCTTCCCTTAACCTATACTGTGAGGTCTATTAGCATATCAATGTCTACAACAACCTCTAGGCTCTCTCAGTCCCTACCCACAAATACCTGTTACAATGCCATCCTGGCTAGCACATGCTGTCCCTACCTTATACCTCTCCAGTCCCTAAAATTTGCTTCCCATCCCCAATATTCAGTTTTCTCCTATATAACCCAGTCTTTTTGCCTATATACTCTATTGGCTCTTGGTTCCCAAGCACTCTCTTGGCCTGGCTCCTGCTTGACCCTGGTCCCCTCTCCTGACCTCTCTCCTCTCTCTTCCTCTCTCAATCCCTAGTCTCTCTCCTTTCTGGTTGAGGACAGACTGTCTGTCAGGTTTAGTCTAGGCCCTTCCAAATACCTCTGGCTGTGTTCTTTCTCATATCTAAAACCTCCTCAACCATATGTATTATAAATCATACCCACATTTTTTTAAACATTAATCTTTCTTTTTTTTTTTAGTTCAACCTTTTTATTATCTCAGTAGATACTGCTCATCTCTAACTTTCAGCCTGCTAGTCAGAATTTGCCAGAAGAAAAAGGGACACTTAGAAAACTGATTATAGCACCTATTACTAACTTGTAAAATGTTTCCTATGAAAACTAACTATGGGGAAAAGCCAAAAGATCTTAAGTGGGGAAGGGAAAATTTCTCTAAGCAGGGAAAGGAGGCAAAAATTCTGGTAAGGGAAGAGATTGTTCCAGGAGGGGAAAAGGAAAAAAAATTCTTCTCTCTGCTCTTTGTCTTCAGCACTTATACATCTTTCAGAATACATGATCACATGTTACAAAGATCATTACTAGTTCGCACGAAAAAATCAAACCATCAATTGAAATAGACGTCCTCAACAGAGAATGATTATATGCATGTCCATTAGGAGTAATATCTTGCTAAATATCAATCACCTGCTTCAGCTCCACAAGTTTATTGTAAGTTGAAAAGCATAATTAATATATTAGTGAAGTTTTATATAGAAAAATCTAGTCAATATTTTATCTTTTGTCCTACCACCTATAATAAATAATTAGTTCCCTTTTTATGACCTTTGGTTAATTGTTTTACTACCTCTTGGAATGTGCTCTGAGTAGGAGAAAGTCTGGTTACTAAGAGCAATTAACTATTGGCACATGAGAGAATGGCAGAGTTCTTATTGCAGTTTTGACAATCAGAAAATGACATATTAGTGGTCGCACTATAAAAGAGCTTAATAATCATTGATACAATTTTAGAAATTCTTACATGATCATCATTAAGACTTAAGTCACCTATTTGTCCATATAGCATCATGACAAGACAGTGTATCTTTGTGGATCTCCAGAGATATGCTCCAAAGGGGTGTGCTATTACTTATTGATATATATGTTGCTATATATGTTTAATAATAACAGGAAAGGCATATTAATAGCAGGAATTTTTCCTAAAATGAATCCCTTACAGCCTTGCTTAATAAGGGCTCACCTGCCTCAGGTTATATAATAATCTCAAGCAGGCCATCTTAGGAAAATCACCTGCTAGTTATTAGCTTGTCCCATTATGGCTCCTGACATTTTCTAGTTTCATCAGTTCACCTCCAAAACACATGATACCCTCATTCTTAATAGCTGAATGGTATTCCATTGTGTAAATGAACCACATTTTCTGTATCCATTCTTTTGTTGTGGGACATCTGGGTTGTTTCCAGATTCTATCATAAATAAGCCTGCTATTAACAGAGTGGAGTTCAGGCCCCTGTGGTATGGTTGGGCCACTTTTGGGTATGTATATGTTCCAGAGTAGTACAGCAGGGTCTTCAGGTTGATCTCTTTCCAGTTTTCTGAGAAACCTCCAGATTGATTTCCAGAGTTGTTGTATCAGTTTGCAATCCCACCAGAGATGGAGGACTGTTCCTATTTCTCCACATTCTTGCTGTCACCTCAAGGTGTGATCTAAGTCATTCTGAATGGTGTAAGGTAGAATCTCGGGTTCCTTTTGATTTGTATTTCCCTGAAGAATAAGGACTTTGATCTTTTCTTCTCTGTTATTAGACCTTCTTCTGTTGTGAATTATGTTTAGTTGTATACTCCATTGTTGATAGGATTATTTCTTTGTTTGGAGGTTAGCTTCTTGAGTTTTTAATATACTTTAGATATTAGCCTTTATCAGATGTGGGGTTAGTAAAGATTTTCCCAATCAGTAGGGTTCCAATTTGTCCTATTAACTATGTTCATCGCCTTACTGATGCTTTTCAGTTTCATGAGGTACAGTTTATCAATTCTTGATCTTAGAGCCTGAGCCATTGGAATTCTATTTAGGAAATTTTCCCCCATGCCAATGGATTCAAGGCTCTTTCCCACTTTTTTTCCTATTAGACTCAGTATATCTTGTTTTATGTTGAGGTACTTGATCGACTTGTACTTGAGCTTTGTGCAAGGTGACAAATATGGATCTATTCTCATTTTTATGCGTACTTGCTGTTAGACCAACATCATTTATAGAAAATAATTTTTTGTCCATTGTATGTTTTTAGATTCTTTATTAAAGATCAAGTGTCCATAATTTTGTCATGTTATTTCCAGTTCTTCAATTTTATTCCCCTGATCAACATGCCTGTTCTCTGTACTAATAGCTTTTGGTCTTTATCACTATTCTTTTGTAGTATATCTTGAGGTCAGGGATGGTGATTCCCCCAGAAGTTCTATTATTGTTAAGTATTGTTTTTGATATCATGGGATTTGTTGTTGTTGTTGTTGTTGTTTTTCCCTATGAAATTGAGAATTAGTCCTTCCAAGTATTTGAAGGATTGTGTTGGAATTTTGATGTGGATAGAATTGAATCTGTAGATTGCTTTTGGTAGGATGGCCATTTTTATTATGTTAATCCTACCTATCCATGTGCATCAGAAATCTCTCCATTTTCCAAGGTCTTCTTCAATTTCTTTCTTGAGAAACTTGAACTTATTGTCAAAACAGATTTTTCACTTGTTTGGTTAGAGTTACCCAAGTTATTTAATATTATTTATTACTATTGTGAAGGGTATTATTTCTGTTGTCTTTCTCAATCTGTTTACCATTTGTATGAAGGAAAGATCCTGATTTGTTTGTGTTAATTTTATATCTTGCCACATTGCTGAAGTTGTTTATCAGTTGTAGGAATTCTATGGTAAAATTTTGGGGGTTGGATATGTTTACTATCATATCATCTGCAAACAGTGAAATCTTGTCTTTTTCTTCAGAAGTGTGTGTTCCCTTGATCTCCTTTTGTTTTCTTATTGCTGTAGCTAGAACTTTGAATATTATATTGAATAGATAAGGGGAGAGTGGTCATTCTTGTCTTATCCCTGATTTTAGTGGGATTGCTTCAAGTATCTCTCCATTTAATTTGATATTTGCTGTTGGTTTCCTGTATATTGCTATTGTTATGTTTAGTTTCATGCCTTGAATTCCTGATCTCTCAAACACTTTTAACATAATGAGGTGTTGTATTTTGTCAAATGTATTTTTAGTATCTAATGATATAATCATATGATTTTTCTTTGTGTTTGTTTCTATAACCACATTTTTCATTCAATTCTTCCAATATTTAATATTTTCTATCATAGTGCCAAAATCAGTATGAAATAAATTTTTGAAATTATCTTGTATGAAAAGATGCAAAGAAAAAGGAGAAAAGATAGCCAAACAACCTGAACACAACCAACACTAACATAATACAAATGATAATTCTTGTCTAACAGAATCATGAATTTGTATTTTATAATCATTTCAAAATCAACGAAGGGGAAATAAGGAATACAATCAGCAGATTAACATGCATATAAATGCCCATACACAAATTTTCCACACAGTTTTGATATATTTCAGACAAAACTCATCAGTAGAGGAATAAAACAAACATTGGAATTCTAGTAGAAGTATGATTCTACTACAAATCACAAGATTGTAAATTATGGCATATGTCATAGTTCACAATCTACAAGATTTTCTATTAATGCTATCTTACATTTATAGTTAATTTATTGAACTTAAGGCAGTTTACCATTATCATTAAATTAAAGCTCAAAGAAACATTAAGTATAGCACTATCAGTATATAACACAAAATAATTCAAAATATATATTCAACAGCAATAATTAAAGAAGAGTTATATATTTAAGAAAGAGTATGAAGCTGCAGGAGGAGTTGGAGAGGTGGAAATGATTTAAAACCAGTAGTCATAATACAATTTCACCACAATTGTATATCATGTTTATTATTTATTATTATTACTATTATTATTATCCACCCCATATACAGTTACCAAACCCAAGCACTCTTGTGAATGCCAAGAGGTGCTTGCTGATAGGAGCCAGATATAGCTGTCTCCTGAGAGGCTCTGGCAGAGTCTGACTATTATAGTTAATATAATTAATTATAGTCTGACTAATATAGTTAATATAATTTAGTCTGACTAATATAGTTAATATAATTATAATATAATATAATAGTTGGCTCTGAGCCAACTATTGGACTGATCACAGGGTCTCCAATATAGGAGTTAGAGAAAGGAATGAAGGAGCTGAAGGGGTTTGCAGCCCCATAAGAAGAACAGCAATATCAATCAACCAGAAGCCCCAAGACTTCCCAGGGTCTAAACTACCAACCAAAGAGCACACATGGAATGACACATGGCTCCAGTCACATATGTGCAAAGGATGGCCTTGTCAGACATCAATGGAAGGAATGGTCCTTGGTCTTATGAAGGTTCAATGTCCCTGTGTATAGTAATTCTATGTCAGATAGGTGGGTGGGTAGGTAATTTGGTGGGTTAATACCCTCATAGAAACAGGGATTGGGGTGATGGTATAGGGGGTTTTCATGGGGGAAACCAGGAAATGTGACAATGTTCGAGGTGTAAATGAAGAAAATATCGAATAAAAATATTAAATTACAAAATATTATTGTGATGATTAAAATCTTTAAAATAGTGAGCACATAAAATCCAAAGAAAAGTTTAACAAAATTTATGAAAAATATTTATGTAGAGTTCCATGAAAAATTGTTCAGGGTTAACTGAAAATTGTAGAAGTAATTGGAATGGCATAGTATTTTCATGGATTTGTAATATATTCTGCCCACATTGTATCTAAGATTTAGTATGATTCAATAAAATATCATTTCTGATACTAAGTATATTTCTGCATGCTAGTCACATAATGTTTTGCTTTTATTTTGTGAAACTTCATCGGTGTTTATTTACTTCTTACATATTTTATGTAGATCTTTCTATATATTAAAATATTTATTATAGCAAATATTGTTAATGAAACCTTTGTTATTTCGTTAAATTTTACAAATGTATGTGTTTTAATTTTACATATATATTCATTACCTACATATATATTTGTGGACTATGTGTGACTAGTGTCTTCAAAGGTCAAAAAGTTTTTGTTGGATTCTCAAGAACTATAGGTATAGGTTGTCCAAATACTACCACATGTGGGCTAAAAAGCAAACTTAGCTACTCTACAAGGATAACAAGTGCTCTTAGCTGCTGACCCTTCTCTCCATATTCAACAACTTTATAAAATATAGTATATTTTCTATAATACAAATAACTTATCTTAACATAATTATGAAAATAAGCAGTTTATCTTGCAAATAGAAACCATAAACTCTATTTTAACACATATATGTATCTCATAGCACTGTAATAGACAAGAAGTATAAAGAGAAAGAAAGTAGAAGAAGCAACCAAAAGTCAGAGACTAAGCATCAAGAAAAGTAGAACATAGAAACAGGGTGAGGGAGGATGGGATAGGGGTTTTCAGGAGGGGGGGCATTAGAAATTAAATAACGAAAATATCCTATAAAAAGATAGTAGGCAGGAAGGATAATGAATTTAACATTATTTAGTTAAGAAAAATACATGTAAAAATTTAGCCCTCTAGTTGATGACTATTCAGATAGAATACACTAGAACTAAAAAAGAAAAAAAAACCTTCTCAATGTTTTATTTTAATATAAAAAGAGGCATATAAAAGCAAAGGTTAAGACTTCTATTTCATCTAGGTCTATATTTCTCAAATATAAAGCTAGAGACTCAGAATTAATTAACTTGGATAATCTTTCCAGCACTTCAAAGTTAGTTATGAGAAAAAGCAGCCTGGCTTTATAGGTCAGATATTTCACTTTCAGAATTTATTTTTTATACTTGCTCTGTGGCCCTATGCAACCCTCAGTATCTCCATGTTTAAATTTTAGATAATATTATTAAATATTAATAGCTGTATTGCTTTTAGAATCTCATTTGACAGTGGAAAGATGACTTCTAAATGATTATCAAATAAATGAGCCATTACAAAAGATGCATTTGTATTGTATTATAGACCAAGTAGAGCTTTTATTACAACAGTAACCTGTGATTTAAATCGGTATTTTGTATATATTGATCTGGCTCTATAAATATGTCACTATGTTGAATTCAGAAAGAAGGTAATGTATTTGCTACTTCCTGCACCAAGGACATAAACACCACCAACTCAGAACCAAGAGTTCAAATACTTGAGCCCATGGCAATGTTTCTTATTCAAAGATATCACAGGTGAAATAATATAATTTTTTTCTTTTTTTATTAAATATTGTCTTCATTTACATTGCCAATGATAAAACCTTTCCCAATATCCCCCCTCCTCTAAGACAACCAAACCCTAACCCTTCTCCCTCCCTTTGCCTTCACATATATGCCCCTCCACTTGACATACTCCTACCTCCCCCCCCCCCCTGGTTTCCCTTTGTTGAGGCCTCTGTTGAGCCTTTGCCTGACCAAGGACCATTTCTCCCACTAATGCCCAGCAAGGCTCTCCTCTGCCACATTTTTGGCTGGAACCATGTGTGCCCCTTAGTTGATGGTTCAATCCCTGGGACTCTTGGGGCTTCTGGGTGGCTGAAATAATTTCTCATTCCATGGGGCTGTAAACCCCTTCAGCTCCTCTGGACCATCCACCAGCGTGTCCATTGGTGACCCCATGCCCAACCCAATAGTTGGTTGCTAGCATCTGCCTCGGGATTTGTAAGGCTCTGGCAGGGCCCCTCTGGAGACAACCATGGCATACTCCTTTTGGTATGCACTTCTTGTCATCCATAAAAGTGTTAGTGTTTGGTGACTCTTTATAGGATGAATCCCCAGGTAAGGCAGTCTCTGACCTTTACTTCAGTTTCAGCTCCACACATTGTCTCCCTTATTGCTCCTGTGAGTATTTTGTTCCCTTTCTTAGAGGAACCAAAGCACCCTCACTTAAATCTTCCTTCTTCTTGAGCTTCCTGTGTTGGGTGAATTATAACCTGTTTATTTTAAGTTTTGGGGCTAGCATTCCCTTATTAGTGAGTGCATACCATATGTGTTCTTTTGAGACTGGGTTGCTTCGCTCAGGATGACATTTTCTAGCTCCATCCATTTGCCTAAGAATTTTATAAATCCATTGTTTTTACTAGCTGAATAGTACAACATTGTGTATATAAACCATAGATTCTGTATCCATTCCTCTGTTGAGGAACATGTGGATTCTTTCCATCTTCTGGCTATTATAAATAAGGCAGCTATGAACATAGTGGAGCATGTGTCCTTATTACTTCGAGGAGCATGTTCTGGGTATATGCCCAAGAGTGGTAGCTGGGTCTGCAGGTAGTACTATGTCTAAACTTCTGAGAAATCCAAACTGATTTCCAGAGTGGTTTTGCCAGCTTGCAATCCTACCAACAATGGAGAAGTGTTCCTTTTTTTCCACATCCTCTCAAACATCTGCTGTCCCCTGAGTTTTTCATCTTAGCCATTCTAACCAGTCTGAGGTAGAATCTCAGTGTTGTTTTGATTTTCATTTACCTGATAACTATGGATGCTGAAGATTTTTTTAGGTGCTTTAGAGCCATTCAAGTTTCCTCAGTTGAGAATTCCCTGTTTAGCTCTGTACCCCATTTTTTAATAGGGTTATTTGACTCTCTGGAGACTAACTTCTTGAGTTCTTGGTAAATATTGGATATTACCCCTCTATTGGATGTAGGGTTAGTAAAGATCTTTTCCCAATTTGTTGGTTGCCGTTTTATCTTATTGACTATGTCCTTTGCCTTACAGAAGCTTTGCCGTTTTATGAGGTCCCATTTGTTGATTCTTGTTCTTAGAGCATAAGCCATTGATGTTCTGTTCAAAAACTTTCCCCTCTGCCCATGTGTTCAAGATTTGTCCCCACTTTCTCCTCTATAAGCTTCAGTGTGTCTGGTTTTATGTGTAGATTCTTGATCCACTTGGACTTGAGCTTTGTACAAAGAGAAAAGAACTGGTCAATTTGCATTTTTCTGCATGCAGATCTCCAATTGATCCAGCACCATTTGTTAAAAATGCTTTGATTTTTACACTGGATATTTTTAGCTCCTTTGTCAAATATCAAGTGACACTACATGTGTGGGTTTTTTTTCTGGGTCTTCAATTCTATTCCATTGATCTTCCTGCCTGTCTGCATATTAATACCAAACAGTTTTTATCACTATTGCTCTGTAGTAAACCTTGAGGTCAGGAATGGTGATTACCCAAAAGACCTTCTGTTGTGGAAAATAGCTTTTACTATCCTGGTTTTTTTTTTTTTTTTTTTTCGTTATTCCAGATGAATTTGAGAATTGTTCTTCCAAGATCTATGAAGAATTGATTTGGGATTTTGATTGGGTTGCATTGAATATGTTGATTGCTTTCAGCAAGATGGCCATTTTTACTATATTGACCCTGCCAATCCATGAACATGGGAGATCTTTCCACCTTCTGAGACTTTCTTTGGTTTCTTTCTCCAGAGGCTTAAAGTTCTTGTCATATAGATCTTTCACTTGCTTTGTTAGGGTCACACCTAGGTATGAAATATCATTTGGGACTATTGTAAAAGGTGTCATTTCCACAATTTCTTTCTCCTCTTGTTTATCCTTTGAGTAGAGGAAGGCTACTGATTTGCTTGGGTTAATTTTATATCCAACCATTTTGCTGAAGTTGTTTATCAGCTTTAGGAGTTCTCTGATGGAAGTCTTGTGGTTGCTAAAATATACTATCATATCATCTGCAAATAGTAATATTTGACTTCTTCTTTTCCAGCTTGTATACCTTTGACCTCCTTTTGCTGCCTGATTGCTCTGGCTAGGACATCAATTACTATATTGCATAGATAGGGAGAGAGTGAGCAGCCTTGTCTGGTCCCCGATTTTAGTGGGATTGCTTCAAGTTTCTCTCCTTTTAACTTGATGTTGGCTACCAGTTTGCCAGTACATTGCTTTCACTAAGTTCATGTATGGGCCTTGGATTCCTGAACTCTCCAAGACTTTTATCATGAAGGGATGCTCGATTTTGTCAAGAGCCTTTTTGTCCTCTAATGAAATGACCTTGAAGTTTTGTCCCTTGAGTTTGCTTATGTAGTGGTTTATATTGATGGAGTTCCATATATTGAACTATCTCTGCATCCCTGGGATGAAGCCTACCTGATACTGGTGAATTATTTTTGGATGCATTTATAGATTCGGTTGGCCAGAAGTTTGTTCAGTATTTTTGTATTGATGTTCATGAGGGAGACTGGTCTAAAATTCTCTCTTGGCTTGATTTAGGAATAAGCATTATTGTGGCTTTATAGAACAAATTGGGTAGTGTTCCTTGAGTTTCTACTTTGTGGAATAGTTTGAAGAGTATCGTTGTTAGCTCTTCTTTGAAGATCTGATAGAATTCCCTGGTAAACGTATCTGCTCCTGGGCTTTTTTGTTTGATGGGAGAATATTAATGAATGCTTCTATTTCCTCAGGACTTATGGGATTTTTTTAGATGGTATATCTGATCCTGTTTTAATGTTGGCACCTGGTATGCATCTAGAAAGTTGTCCATTTCATACAGGTTTTCAAACATTGTTGAGTATAAACTCTTGTAGTAGGAACTGATTATTTCTTGAATTTCCACAATTTCTGAGGTTATGTCTCCTTTTCATTTCTGATTTTATTAATTTGGATACTGTCTCCGTGTCCTCTGGTTAGTCTGACTATCTATCTTGTTGTTTTTCTCAAAGAACTATCTCCTTGTTTTGTTGAGTCTTTGGATAGTTCTTTTGTTTCTGTTTGGTTGATTTCAGCCCTAACTTTGATTATTTTCTGCTGTTTACTCCTCTTGGGGCTATTTGCTTCCTTTTGTTCTAGATCTTTCAAGTGCACTGTCAAGCCGTTAGTGTAAGCTCTCTCCATTCTCTTTTTGGAGTCACTCAGAGCTATGAGTTTTCCTCTTAGCACTGCTGTCATTGTGTCCCATAAATTTTGGTATGATATGTCTTCATTTTCATTAAATTCTAAAAAGTTTTTAATTTCTTTCTTTATTTCTTTCTTGACCAAGCTATCATTGAGAAGAGCATCGTTCAAGGTCCTTGTGTATATGTGTTTTTCATTGCTTTTGTTTGAGCTTAAGACTATCCTTAGACCATGGTGATCTGATAAGGTGCATGGAATAATTTCAGTATTTCTGGATCTCTTGAGACCCATTTCGTGACCAATTATATGGTCAAATTTTGAGAAGGTACCATGAAGTGCTGAGAAGAAGGTATATTCCTTTGCTTTAGGGTGGAATGTTCTATAAATAAATGTTAGAACCATTTGGTCCATAACTTCAGTTAGTTTTACTGTATCTCTATTTAGCCTCTGATTCCATAATTTGTCCATTTTTGAGAGTGGGGTATTGATGTCTCCCACTATTATTGTGTGGGGTACAATGTGTGTTTTGAGATTTAGTAAAGTTTCTTTTATAAATGTGGGTGCCCTTGCTTTTGGAATATAGATGTTCAGAATTGAGAGTTCAACTTGGTAGACTTTTCCTTTGACCCATATGAAATGTCCCTCCTTATCTTTTTTGACAACTTTGTTTTGAAAGTCAATTTTGTCTGATATAAGAATGGCCACTCCAGCTTGTTTCTTGGGACCATTTGCTTGGAAAATTGTTTATCAACCTTTGATTCTTAAATAGTGACCATCTTTGTTACTGAGTTTCTTGTATGCAAGGTGTGTTTCTTGTATACAGCAAAATGCTGTGTACCATTTACATATCCAGTCTGCTAGTCTATGTCTTTTCATAGAAGAATTGAGGCCATTGATATTAAGATATATTAAGATATATTAAAGAAAAGTGATTGTTGCTTACTGTTATCTTCTTGGTTAAAGGTGAAATTCTGGTTTTGTATCTATCTTCTATTGGGTTTGTTGCAAGATTACCTTATTGATTTTTTCTACAGTGGGGTTTGCTGCCTTGTGTTGTTATTTTCCACACATATTCCGTTGCAGAGCTGGATTTGTGGAAAGATATTGTATAAATTTGCTTTTGTCATGGAATGTCTTGTTTTCTCTGTCTATGGTAATTGAAAAATTTGCTGGGTATAGTAGTCTGGGCACACATTTATGTTCTCTTACTGTCTGTATGACATCTTCCCAGGCTCTTTTGGCTTTCAAAGTCTCTGGTGAGAAGTCTGGTGTAATTCTGATAAGTCTGCCTTTATATGTTACTTGACCCTTTTCTCTAACTGTTTTTAATATTCTTTTGTTGTTTAGTGCATTTGGTGATTTGATTATTATGTGAAGGGAAGGATTTCTGCTCTGGTCCAATCTGTTTGGAGTTCTGTAGGCCTCTTGTATGTCCATAGGCCTCTCTTTCTTTAGGGTAGGGAAGTTTTCATCTATAATTTTTTGAAGATATTTATTGGACCTTTAATATGTAAATTTTTGCTTTCTTCTACACCTATAATCCTTAGGTTTGGTCTTCTCATTGTGTCCTGGGTTTCCTGGATGTTTTATGTTACAAGCTTTTTGCAGTTTGCATTTTCTTTGACTGTTTAGTCAATGTTTTCTATGGAATCTTCAGCATCTGAGATTCTTTCTTCCATCTCTTGCATTCTGTTGTTGATGCTTGCATCTATGACTCCTGTATTATTTCCAAGGTTTTCTATCTTCAGAGATGTCTCACTTTGCGATTATTTTTACTGATTGTATTTCCAGAATTAGATCCTGGATAGTTCTGTTCCGTTCCTTCACTTGTTTGTTTGTTTTCCTGAAATTCTTTAAGGAATTTTTGTGTTTCCTTTTTAAGGTCTTCTACCTGTTGACCCATGTTCTCCTGTGTTTCTTTTAGGGATTTTTGTGATTCTTCTTTAATGGCTTCTGCATGTTGACCCAATGTTCTCCCATAATTCCCTATGGGATTTTTGTATTGCCTCCTTAAGTTCTTCTACCTGTTGACCCATGTTCCCCCATATTTCTTTAAGAGATTTTTGTGTTTCCTCATTTAGGGCTTCTACCTTTTGATACTTATTCTCTTGTATTTCTTTAAGGGATTTTTATGCTTCTACCTGTAAACCCATATTCTCCTATATTTCTTTAAGGGAATTATTTATGTCATTCTTGAAGTCCTCCATCAACAATATGAGATGTGATTTTAAACCCACCTCTTTCTTGCTTTTCTGATGTGATGAAGTATGCAGGATTTGCTGTTGTGGGAGAACTGGGTTCTTATGGTGCCGGTTGCCTTGGTTTCTGTTGGTAATGAACTTGCATTTGTCTTTGGCCATCTCGTTATCTCCAGTGTTAGCTGGTCTTGCTGTCTCTATTTTCTCTGTCCTGCAGGCCTGTGTTTCTGTACTCCTGGAATTCCCTTTCTCTCCAATGCCCCACAAACAGTTGGTTCTTCAGGAAGCATCACATGATAGGGTCTCTCCTGTAACAGACTTGGCGAGTATCATATGCCCTACAGGCTATTTCTCAAATGTTCTGTTGCTGCCAGATTTCAAATGCTTTTGAATGCCCTGCTTCTACCAGTTTGAATGCACCTTCCAGTGCCAGTTCTCGAATGACTTGCTCCTGCCCATTCTCTAGAAAGTATCAGGAAGTAGACTCCTCATGTCAGAAAGAGCACAGGACTAACTAAAGGGGCATGGGGGCAGCGGAGGAGGGAGGGGTAGAAGGGAAGAAAGATGATTGGTGATCTGGAGGTTGCTGGGTAATGAGTAAGTCTGGACCTCTAGGGGTGCAGGATGATTCTTAACAAATAACCTGCTTCTGCAAGTTCTCTAGAGAGTATCAGGAAGTAGGATCTTCCCCATTTCAGATGTAGCACATGTCTCTGAAAGCAGGCCTTTCTCTAAGCAAAGGACTCCCCACAGTTCAGATGTTCCCTTGTAGGATACATGCCCAAACAGCTTTAGGGCTGCTCAGATCTTACATGCAGAAGGAACCCAGATGGGCTGTGTCCAGAGAGATTTTTCCATCTGGTGTTCCCTATGTTTCTGGCTGAGCTGGCTGCTTGGTCACAGGGGCAAAGATGGTGGCAATCTTAGACCACAGGGCTCCTTCTAATCATGGGACTCCCTACAGGTCTGATGGTCCCTTGCAGGATACTTTCCTGGACAGCTGTAGAGGTGCCCATCTCCTATGTGCAGAAGGAACCCAGGCAGGCTGTGTCCCACATGATCTTTCATTCTGGTGCTCCCTGCGTACCTTGCTGAGCTGAGTGCTTGGTCGCAGGCTCCAAGATGGTGGGGAAATAATATAATTTTATCTTAGCATTAAAAATTGAGTATAAAAGTAATATTGCTTTTTCTCAGATGGACTGATACCCCACAAAAGAGCAAACATAAATTTAACTAGGGGAGAGGCAATATAGGATTGCCTTGTTAAACAACAATATATATACAAAAAATAGGGGACTTAGAGATATAACTCAAAAATATAAAAAAATTAAACAAGGTAATACAATTTTGACAAAAAATAAGAGAACTATCAAGGTTATATACTTTACTTTGTAATAACCATCGAAATGCAAATAGTAATGTTTCATAAAAAGACCATTAAATCAAGTAAATTTGTCTCTAATGTATAGAATACAGAAGATGAAAATAAACCATTTGTAGCTGATTGACAAAAATGAAAACTTAAAGGCAAAAATGTGTTTGCTTTCTTTCCCCTTGATATTTTTCAAACAATAAAAAGGAAATCTTGCAGATATCCAAACAACTTGTGGGTTCAAATTATGAACATTCTATATAAGCCACTGATTTTTCTTCTCAACATCTCATGGTATATTCTCAATAGTTGACCATATAATCATAATTTGGTCACAAAACAGACCTCAACAGATATAAGAAGATTGAAATAATCCCATGCCTCCTATCAGATTCCTAAGTATTAAGGGTGGTCTTCAAGAGCAACAAAAACAATAAAAGTCCCACATATACATGGAAGCTGAACAATACTCTACTCAGTGATAACTTGGTCAAGGAAGAAATAAAGAAATTAAAGACTTTTTAGAATTTAATGAAAATGAAGGTACAACATACCCAAACATATGGGATGTAATGAAAGCAGGTACTTAGAGAAAAACTCGTACTTTTTAGTGCCTCCAATAAGAAACTGGAGAGATCATACACTAGCCATTAAACAGCACATCTGAAAGTTCTAGAACAAAAAGAAATTAATACATCAAAGACGAGTAGATGACAGGAGATCATCAAACTCAGGGCTGAAATCAACCAAGTAAAAACAAAATTAACTATATAAAGAATCAACAAAACCAGGAGCTTGTTCATTGAGAAAATCAACAAGATAAACATTTAGCCAGACTAAACGGAGGTCACAGAGACAGTATCCAAATTAACAAAATCACAAATGAAAAGGTAGACATAACAACAGCAACTGAGAAAATAAAAAAAAAAAATCATCCTATCCTATTTCAAAAGCCTATACTCTATACAACTGGAAAATCTAGATGAAATGAAAAATTTTCTAGACAGATAACAAATACCAAAATTAAATCAAGGTCAGAAAAACCATCTAAACAGCCCCATGGCCCCTAAAGAAATAGAAATAAAAAAATGTAAAAAAAAAAAAAGAAAGAAATAAAGAAATAGAAGTAATCATTGAAAGTATCCCAACCAAAAAAAGAAAAATCAGGACCAGTTTGTTTTAGTGCAGAATTCTATCAGACATTCAAAGAAGACCTAACACCAATATTCTTCAAACTTTTCCACAAAATAGAATCAAAAGGAACACTGCCAAACTCATTCTATAAAGCCAAAATTATGCTGATACCAAAACTACACAAAGATCCAACAAAGAAAGAGAACTTCAGACCAATTTTCCTATATGCAAAAATACTCAATAAAATTCTTGCCAACTGAATAAAGCAATACATCTAAATGATCATTCATCAGGATCAAGCAGGCTTCATCCTATCCACTACATAAGGAAAAAAAAAAACTGAAAGAAAAAAAATATGATCATTTAATTAGATGCTGAAAAAGCATAAAATCCATCATCCCTTCATGTTTAAAGCCTTGGAAAGTTCAGGAATTCAAAGTACATACCTAAACATAGTGAAAACAATAAACAGAAAACCAATAGTCAACATCAAAGTAAATGTAGAGAAACATGAAGCAATCTCACTAAAATCAGGGACTAGACAAGGCTTCCCTTTCTCTCCATATCTATTCAATATGGTACTTGAAGTTCTAGCTAGAGCAATTAGACAACAAAAGGAGATCAAAGGGATAAAAATTGGAAAGGAAGAAATCAAACTATCACTATTTGCAGCTGACATGATAGTATACTTATGTGACCCAAAAGTTCCACCAGAGAACTCCTACAGCTGATAAACAACTTCAGCAATGTGGCTGGATATAAAATTAACTCAAATAAATCAGGAGCCTTCCTATACTCAAAGGACAAAGAGGCTGAGAAAGAAATTAGGGAAGCAACACCCTTCACAATAGTTACAAACAAGATAAAGTACCTTGGTGTGACTCTAACCAAACAAGTTAAAGATTTATATGTGAAGAACTTCAAGTCTCTGAAGAATGAAACTGAAGATCTCAGAAGATGGAAAGATCTCCCATGGTCATGTATTGGCAGGATTAATATAGTAAAAATGGCCATCTTGCCAAAAGCAATCTACAGATTCAATGAAATCCCCATCAAAATTCCAACTCAGTTCTTCATAGAATTAGAAAGAGCAATCCTTAAATTGATCTGCAATAACAAAAAACCCAGTACATTGAAAACTATTCTCAACAATAAAATAACTTCTAGGGGAATCAGTATCCTGGACCTCAAGCTCTACTACAGAGCAATAGTGAAAAATCCTGCATGGTATTGGTACAGGGACAGACAGAAAGATCACTGGAGTAAAATTGAAGACCCAGAAATGAACCCCCCACACCTATGGTCACTTTATCTTTGAAAAAAAGATCTAAAACAATCCAGTGGAAAAATGATAGCATTTGCAAATAATGGTGCTGGGTCACCTGGGAGTTAGCATGCAGAAGAATGCAAATCCCTCCATTCTTATCTACTTGTACAAAGCTCAAGTCGAAGTGGATCAAGGACCTCCACATAAAACCAAATACACTGAAACTAATAGAAAAGAGAGTAGGGAAGATCCTTGAGCATATGGGCACAGGGCAAATTTTCCTGAACAGAACACAAATAGCTTATGCTCTAAGATCAAGAATTGACAAGTGGGACCTCATAAAATTACAAAGTTTCTGTAAGACAAGAGACACTGTCAACAGGACAAAATAAAACCAACAAATTGGGAAAATATCTTTTCCAACCATACATCTGACAGAGGGCTTATATCCAATATATACAAAGAACTCAAGAAGTTAGACTCCGGAGAACCAAATAATCCTATTAAAATATAGGGTACAGAACTAAACAAATAATTCTCAACTGAGAAATACTGAATGGCTAAGAAACACCAAAAGGAATGTACAACATACTTAGTCATTAGAAAATGCAATTCCAAACAACCCAGAGATTTCACCACACACTAGTCATAATGACTATGATCAAAACTCAGGTGACAGCAGCTCCTGACAAGGATGTGGAGAAAGAGGAACACTACTCCATTGATGGTGGCATTGCAAGCTGGTACAGCCACTCTGGGAATCAGTCTGCAGATTCCTCAGAAAATTGGACAGAGGGCCACCTGAGGACCCAGATATTTCACTTCTGTGTTTAGACCCAGATGTTTCTCTAACAAGTAATAAGGACACATGCTCCATTATATTCATAGCAGCCTTATTTATAATAGCCAGAAGCTACAAAGAACCCAGATGTCCCTCAACAGCTGAATGCATACAGAAAATGTGGTACATTTGCACAATGGGATACTACTCAGCTATTAAAACAATGACTTCAAGAAATTCTTAGGCAAATGGATGGAACTAGAAAATATCATCCTGAGTGAGATAACAAAAGAATGCATATGGTATGCTCTCACTGATAAATGGATATTAGCCCACAAGCTCAAAATACCCTAGATAAAATTCACAGACCAAATGAAGCTCAAGAAGAAGGAAGACCAAAGTATGGGTGCTTTGGACCTTCTTAGAAGGGGAAACAAAATACCCATGGGAGGAGAAACAGAGACGAATACAGAGCAAAGTCTGAAGGTAACACCGTTCAGATATTGACACACTACATGGGGACCCACCCCATATGCAGTCACCAAACCCAATCACTATTGTGGATGCCAACAAGCACTTGCTGACTAAAGCCTAATATAGCTGTCTCCTGAGAGGCTCTGGCAGCACATGACAAATAAACAGGTGTATGCTTTCAGCCAACAATTGGACTGAGTACCAGGTCTTCAATGGAGGAACTAGAGAAAGGACCCAAGGAGCAGAATAGTTTTGCTGTTCCATAGGAGTAACAATATGAACAAACCCGTACCCCCCAGAGCACGCAGGGACTAAACCACCAACCAATGTGCAATTATGGAGGGACCCATGGCTCCAGCTGCATATGTAGCAGAGGTTGGCCTTTTTGGACATCAAAGGGAGGAGAGGTTCTTAGTCCTGAGAATTGTAGTTGCTCCAGTAAAGGGGAATTCTAGTAAAGGTAAGCGGGAGTGGGTGAGTTGGTGAACAGAGAGAGGGGGGAGGAAGAGGGGATTTTCCAAGAGGAAACCAGGAAAGAAGGTAACATTTGAAATATAAATAAAGAAAATATCTAATACAAATTAAAAAATGTACATGTGTTAGTAAATATTTGGGAAGATATACAAATATACCAATGGCATTAACTTCTTACATTTTATAATATTCAAACACCATGTTTTGCCTTACAGCTTTCATATAAATTATATTTATAAGTGTATTAGTCTCTTGTAGCTGTAATAAATAAAAAGTGACTAAGGCAACTGTCTTTAGGATTTCTATTGCTGTCAAATGACACTTTGACTATAGCAAGTCTTATGAATTGCTTTTATACATTTAATTGCAAGTGGTTTACAGTTCAAGGGTTAATCCATTATCTTCATGGAAGAAAGCATAGTTGCACACTGGCAGAAATGGTGCTAGGGAAGCCAAGAGTAAGATATCTGATCCAAAGTCAGCAGAAGGAGAAAATCATGATGAACGTGGTTTGAGCATCTGAGATCTCAAAGCCCATCCACAGTGACAGACATCCTCCAACAAAGCCATACCCTCTCCATCAAAACCATATGTATTCCCTATGGGCCACACATTCAAACACTTGTTTCTCTGCGGTGTGGAGGTATCATTCTTATTCAAACCACCACATCAACTTAAGAAAGAGTTTTGGCTTAAGGTCATAGTGGGATACCAGTCTATCCTAGCAAGAAGGCAAAGAAAAAAGTTCTGGGCTTGTTGGTAGCTGTAGAATGGTGAAAGCTCACATCTTAAACCACTAATATCGATTATAAAAGCAAACTGAATGAAGCCCAACCTGGGTTTTTAATCTAAATGCTTGTGATGAGTGATATATTTCCTCCTGCAAGATCATGTCTTCTAAGCCTGCACATATAGCATTGCTAACTGGAGACAAATATCAGATCCTAGGGAGCATGGAAGATAATCTCATTCAAATCATTGTGATAGAACTATTGTGAATTGACTTTAACATATGCTATTTTACAATAAAATTTGGATTTTACATATTTTTACAGAAGTTGGTGTTACAATGATGGTAAATATGTCATAGTTTCCTTTAACATGTTCAAATTAGAATTATGTAGTTTTGAAATCATTCACCTTGTATGGATTTTCATTTGTTTAAGAATTGAGTCAGTAATCGCATCAGGTAAAAGTTTAAGTACTAGAATGAAAACAACAATTTTTAAAATAAATGATGTGGGATTTGTGAGTAGGTTATATGGCTTATATGATAAGAATGTTTGCATGAGAACATGAGGTCTAGTCCCAGAAGTTAGAGAGAAAGAGAATCGACTTCTTCAAATTGTCCTTTGACATCTGTGGTTGTTCCATGGCATGCATGTACATTGTCACACATAAGCACATGCCCATGGGCACAGACACAGGTATAATATATAAATAAATGTATGCATCTGTTTAAAAAATACATAGATTTGGTCCTATGGAAGTTCTTTTATATTGACAATAAATTTATTGCAATTAAATATCAAACATTGGAAGTTATTATGAAGGGAAGTTATCATGAAAAGTGACTAACTATATTAGATATTAAGAAATATTTGCACAGAAAAAATGATTAAAATTCTCATTTGATTTTGTTTATTTATAAACTAGTAGAATAATTTAGAAAAACTGATTCAAGGAGCTGGAAAGCCTGTTCAATGAGCAAGAGAGCTAGCTGTGCAAGCATATGAACCTGAGTTCAAATATCTTTTACCAACATCAAAATTATGCAAAGGCTACATATGCCTCTGCCTTCAGCATTAAAAGATATATTTATTCTGTAAGCTCTCTAGCCTACTATGCCATCTGATACAGCAAGGTCTGAGTTCAATGAGAAATAATGTGCCAAAGAATAAGAGGCAGAGAGATAGAAACTACCCAAGATGCCCTCAGCACACATGTGTGCAAACATACAGTCAAACACAAACACCTTAGACTGATTTCAGTCTCAAGGGGTAGGGGCAGGGTTCAGAGGTGACAGGAATTGAAGAATTTGAGCTTGATTACTTAGTACATGTCATAGCCTGATTAAATATTGATATCAGAACAGAAAAGAAAAACCATGCAGATATATGTGTAATGTCAAGCATTAATGCTTATAAAACAATTATTTTGTTTAAAATAACAATGTAATGTTACTGCAAGAGATCCATGGCTGGCATTCCTCACCTTGAAGGTTGGGTGATATAGTTTTACTGGTTACAAGATCAACCCCAGACATGGCAATCACTGCTCCAGGATGTACTCAAGAAGGGTTTCTTGTTTCTTAACACAAATTTGGAGTCCAATTGGCAGATTAACTCTACTCTCCTCTGCAGAGGAAAATCCAAAAGAGAGAGAGAGAGAGAGAGAGAGAGAGAGAGAGAGAGAGAGAGAGAGAGAGAGAGAGAGAGAGAGAGAGAGAGAGAGAACTATAAGATAAGCAAAGGGGAAGAACATACTGGGTAGCAAAATTCCAGTGGGTCAGTACCACTACATTTCTCACTGATGTAAAAGACAAGAGGAATTACAAACTAGAAGTTCAGAGAGTTCAATGAGAGTAGATTATCAGGGTTGCCAAGGAAGCAAAAATGGTTAAGCAGGTATCAAAGAAGAAAGCCATATCTAGTTGTAAGGTCCACACAGAAGTAAAAAATTGTAAAGTCTGTGAAGGTCCCAACTCCATAAGTCCTTAGAAATACTCATTTGGTAGGTCAGAGTTGTAAATACAGATCCATTCATTATATGAGAAAGATGGGGGAGAAGCAAGGCAGGTAGGGAGGGAGGAAAAAAACGTTAGGGAGGTAAGGAAGATGAAAGAGTGAGAGAGAGTGCCTGAGAGATTTATTCCTAGTTTTAAATATTTAAGAAATATTGGTTTGAATATTATGCAAGTGATGGATACAGTGAATAAATCGATTAATTATGCCACTTATTACCAACACTAACCTTACAGACCAAATTATTAAAGAATATTTTTTAAAAGCATTATTTTATGGAAGCATGAGATTAGGGAAATAAAACTGGGCTTTTTGTTTCACTAGCTCCAAGAATATAAATCCCATGTGATCCTTTTTACTGAGAAATCAGCTAAACTTAGGCCAATATTAAAGAGAATATATTATTATTGTAACATGACCATGCAGTATTGCCTGCAATATTTCCTTTTGCCCTGTCATGTGTCATAAAAATCATTCTTGCTACTTTGAAATACCTTTAGTGACAATGAAAACTTTCTGAGAACTGAGTAAAGTAAAAAGAGAATTGTTCAGATGCCTTAACTGTTAAATATTTGGTAGAAAAAATAGCTGGTAGGTCACCTTAAAACAGAAATCACTTGGCTGATTTTCATAGTGCTTATCCATAACCAACTTTTCTACTGATATGCTTTCAGGGGAAGATGTTAGGAATTACAGGATGATGTATAATATAAATTCCAATACATTATTGAAACAGTACAATACCAGAACAGTAAGAACCAGAAATGAGACACTGTAATATCTGACTTTATTTCCTAATTCATCCTTTTGGCTCAGTGCCAGTATCTTAGTGTTTTATTCACTGAGAATTGTAGAGAATATTTCCTACCTTGGAAACATAAATGGAAGGGGAAATGCTCTTGATTATTAATCATAATATCATTGTGTATTTAGAATTACAAATGGATTAATTTATTCAATAATTTATGACAACATTTTGGTATGTAGGCCAGACTGGGCTGAAATTCATGATACTTCCCAGTATCTCAGTTTCTGCAATTACAGATGTGTGTCAGCATGTCTGACAATATAATCAGTTTTTTTTTTAAAACATCATTCCAAAATTACTAAAATATATTATGTTCAATCAAGTAATTAGGCAACAATTTTTGTTTAATTCTATTTGTGATAAGAATGACAACATAACATTTTATAACCTGAAAACCTTCCCAAAAATAAGATTCCATTGCTGAACAAATAAAAATACACTTTGTTCTATATTGGAAGTAAAACAGGATCATGCTCTCAAAGCTGATTATAGGAGCAATGTAACTGGGGTTAAGGAAACAAAGGACCTAAGCAAATATAGTCACCATCATCATTGCAGTGTTCTGAAGGGGTTTTAATTGATCTGTATGTTTTTGAAATCTAGTCTTAAGTCATATGAATCTTAATATCATATGACTATCACTTCTATAGAAAACTTTCACATATTATTGACTACTGAAATGCCTTGAATTTTTTTCTTACATAAATTATCAGAGTATAAACCATTATTGCAATAGAAGTGTATTTCAGAAATGTTTTAACTATTGGTATATGTAGTGGTTTGAATAAATATGGTCCCCATAGGATCATAGGATATAATAATATTTAGGTGTAGCCTTGTTGGATTAGGTGTGACCTTTTTGGAGGAAGTATGTCACCAGGAGTAGGCTTGGAGCTGATCAAGATGTACAACTCTCACCTACCTTTCCAGTACCATTTCTGGCCTCCACACAAATCTCTGATTGTAAACCACCCCCAATTAAATGTTTCCCTTTTATAAGGGTTGTCATGGTGATGGTGTCTCTTCACAGCAATAAAACTGTCCAGAACCATAATAGGGTGTTATGCCACATGGTAGGAACTTGATATTGGTCAAGGACAAGGGTTTTGGGCAGGAATCTGACATTAGGGCATAATAGGGAAGTAGGTCACAGAAGGCCCTCATTCTTTTCGCCATTTTCCCATTCATTCTTCAGCTTCAGTTCCAGGAACCCAGTTCGCAGTAATTGCAGGCAGCAACAAAAATACTACCTAAGACAATATAAAGTAAGAATTAGCAAATACTTTTCATAAACTGATGAATAAAGTGTAATGTGTCTTCTATGTTATTGAGCTAAACTACTTAATATTTGCTGTAACTTGACCATGTGAGCTATCATTATTTGCAACAAATCTGTTCATTTTAATATAACAATATAATATTAATGAAGAGATGAACAGGTCTTCAAAAACACAATCAGAAACAGAGAAAGTAGGTATGATAAATCCATTCCTAACTTACATTGTTTTAGGATTTAGGCTATTATTACAACTAAGAAAGGATAAACAACATGTATCATGGTATATGTCTGTAATACCAGAAATGGAGAGGTTAAAAAAGAGAATTTTGAGGTCCAGAACAACCTAGATTATGCACTAAGATAGAAATACAAGGAGCGATAATATAGTTAAGTGGTAGAGAACTTGCTTCACATATATGATTAAATACGTTTGACAAAATAAGTAAGAAGAAAGGAAGGAAAGAAACAGAGAGAGAGAGAGAGAGAGAGAGAGAGAGAGAAAGAGAGAGAGAGAGAGAGAGAGAGAGAGAGAGAAAAGAAAGAAAGAAAGAAAGAAAAATATAAAGAGAAAGAGAAAGAAAGGAAGTAATTAAAGGGAGAATAAATTAACTATAGTGATACACAGGCTTTATATCCTTGGGAATAGTTATGCTCTAAAATTTCTTTTAAACTGACTTGACTTTTCTTGATTTTTAGCAATCAAAAATTGACATAAAATAGCAATGAAAACAATGAAAAATACTTTTAAGTCATTTCCTATACGAATACTATATATTTACATCATATATAGCCCTCCACTTCCCCCCCACTCCTCTGTGGGATATGCTGGGAGAAAGGTGGGGAGAGGCAAGAATATTAGAACAGAGGAGTTATAAAATGAAAGATAACTAATACTACACTAAATGTTTTTTTTGAAAAGCTGTGTTTAAACCTATTATTTTCTAAGAGTCTGAAAAAATATATTAAATTTCTATGATGAACAATTATTTTATTTTAGTTACCATAACAAAGTAGAATATAGCACATAATTGCATGTAAATAAATTATATTTTCTATTAAATTTGATCCAAATATATGTAGAATAATTTTATTCCAGCAACACTGCTCTGACAAGGGATCACATATATAATCCCTCTGGCTAAAATAAAGTCACATTGTTAGTACAAACCTTTAATCCAAATAATGTAGTCTAATTAAAGGGCAGATGAAGTGATGAACCAGAGAAAGATTTGAGAGAATGAATCCAAGATAGGATATGCCCAACTCACACAAGAACACCACAGGTAAGAGAGGCTACTTAAGATCAGGGAGAAATAGAAAAGGGAACAATATAGTGTGTGATAAATGTGTATGACAGCTTTTTTTCTTGTTTTTTTTTTATTCGATATATTTTTTACTTACATTTCAAATGATTTCCACTTTTCTAGCCCCCCACTCCCCGAAAGTCCTGTAAGCCCCCTTCCCTCCCCCTGTCCTCCCACCCACCCCTTCCCACTTCCCCGTTCTGGTTTTGCCGAATACTGTTTCACTGAGTCTTTCCAGAACAAGCAGCCACTCCTCCTTTCTTCTTGTACCTCATTTGATGTGTGGATTATGTTTTGGGTATTCCAGTTTTCTAGGTTAATAACCACTTATTAGTGAGTGCATACCATGATTCACCTTTTGAGTCTGGGTTACCTCACTTAGTATGATGTTCTCTAGCTCCATCCATTTGCCTAAGAATTTCATGAATTCATTGTTTCTAATGGCTGAATAGTACTCCATTGTGTAGATATACCACATTTTTTGCATCCACTCTTCTGTTGAGGGATACCTGGGTTCTTTCCAGCATCTGGCAATTATAAATAGGGCTGCTATAAACATAGTAGAGCATGTATCCTTATTACATGGTGGGGAATCCCCTGGGTATATGCCCAGGAGTGGTATAGCAGGATCTTCTGGAAGTGAGGTGCCCAGTTTTCAGAGGAACCGCCAGACAGATTTCCGGAGTGGTTGTACCAATTTGCAACCCCACCAGCAGTGGAGGAGTGTTCCTCTTTCTCCACACCCTTTCCAATACCTGCTGTCTCCTGAATTTTTAATCTTAGCCATTCTGACTGGTGTTAGGTGAAATCTCAGGGTTGTTTTGATTTGCATTTCCCTAATGACTAATGAAGTTGAGCATTTTTTAAGATGCTTCTCCACCATCCGAAGTTCTTCAGGTGAGAATTCTTTGTTTAACTCTGTACCCCATTTTTTAATAGGTTTGTTTGGTTTTCTGGAGTCTAACTTCTTGAGCTCTTTATATATATTCGATATTAGCCCTCTATCTGATGTAGGATTGGTGAAGATCTTTTCCCAATTTGTTGGTTGCCGATTTGTCTTCTTGATGATGTCCTTTGCCATACAGAAAAATTTTAATTTTATGAGGTCCCATTTGTCAATTCTTCCTCTTAGAGCATACGCTATTGGTGTTCTGTTCAGAAACTTTCTCCCTGTACCGATGTCCTCAAGGGTCTTCCCCAGTTTCTTTTCTATTAGCTTCAGAGTGTCTGGCTTTATGTGGAGGTCCTTGATCCATTTGGATTTGAGCTTAGTACAAGGAGACAAGGATGGATCAATTCGCATTCTTCTGCATGCTGACCTCCAGTTGAACCAGCACCATTTGTTGAAAAGGCTATCTTTTTTCCATTGGATGTTTTCAGCCTCTTTGTCGAGGATCAAGTGGCCATAGGTGTGTGGGTTCATTTCTGGATCTTCAATCCTGTTCCATTGATTCTCCGGCCTGTCACAGTATCAATACCATGCAGTTTTTAACACTATTGCTATGTAGTATTGCTTGAGGTCAGGGATACTGATTCCCCCAGATTTTCTTTTGTTGCTGAGAATAGTTTAACTATCCTGGGTTTTTTCGTTATTCCAGATGAAATTGATAATTGCTCTTTCTAACTCTGTGAAGTGTTGAGTTGGGATTTTGATGTGTGTTGCATTGAATCTGTATATTACTTTTGGCAAAATGGCCATTTTAACTATATTGATTCTACCGATCCATGAGCATGGGAGGTTTTCCCATTTTGTTGAGGTCTTCTTCCATTTCCTTCTTCAGAGTCTTGAACTTCTTGTCATATAGATCTTTCACATGTTTGGTAAGAGTCACCCCAAGATACTTTATACTGTTTGTGGCTATTGTGAAGGGGGTCATTTCCCTAATTTCTTTCTCAGCCTGCTTATCCTTTGAGTATAGGAAGGCCACTGATTTGGTTGAGTTGATTTTATGACCTGCCACTTTGCTGAAGTTGTTTATCAGCTGTAGGAGTTCTCTTGTGGAGTTTTTTGGGTCACTTAGGTAGACTATCATGTCATCTGCAAATAATGATAGTTTGACTTCTTCCTTTTCAATTTGTATCCTTTTGACCTCCTTATGTTGTCAAATTGCTCGAGCTAGTACCTCAAGTACAATATTGAAAAGATAAGGAGAAAGGGGGCAGCCTTGTCTAGTCCCTGATTTTAGTGGGATTGCTTCAAGTTTCTCTCCATTTAGTTTGATGCTGGCTACCGGTTTGCTGTATATTGCTTTTACTATGTTTAGGTGTGTGCCTTGAATTCCTGTTCTTTCCAAGACTTTTAGCATGAAAGGATGCTGAATTTTGTCAAATGCTTTTTCATCATCCAATGAAATGACCATGTGGTTTTTTCTTTCAGTTTGTTTATATAGTAGATTATATTGATGGATTTCCGTATATTGAACCAACACTTCATTCCCGGGATAAAGCCTACTTGATCATGGTGGATGATCGTTTTGATGTGTTCTTGGATTCGGTTGGCAAGAATTTTATTGAGTATTTTTGCATCAAGGTTCATAAGGGAAATTGGTCTGAAGTTCTCTTTCTTTGTTGAATCTTTGTGTGGTTTTGTTATCAGCGTAATTGTGGTTTCGTAGAAGGAATTACGTAGTGTTCCTTCTGTTTCTATTTTGTGGAATAGTTTGAAGAGTATTGGTGTTAACTCTTCTTTGAAGGTCTGATAGAATTCTACACTGAAACCATCTGGTCCTGTGCTTTTTTTGGTTGGAAGATTTTTCTATGACTTCTTCTATTTCTTTAGGCTTTATGGGACTGTTTAGATGATCTATTTGGTCCTGATTTAATTTTGGTATTTGGTATCTGACAAGGAAATTGTACATTTCCTCCAGATTCTCCAGTTGTGTTGAGTACGGGCTCTTGTAGTAGGATCTGATGATATTTGGATTTCCTCAGTTTCCGTTGTTATATCTCCCTTTTCATTTCTAAGTTTGTTAATTTGGATATTTCTCTGTGCCCTTTGGTCAGTCTGGCTAAGGGTTTATCTATCTTGTTGATTTTCTCAAAGAACCAGCTCCTGGTTTTGTTGATTCTTTGTATGGTTCTCTTTGTTTCTACTTGATTGATTTCAGCCCTGAGTTTGATGATTTCCTGCCTTCTACTCCTCCAGGGTGAAATAGCTTCTTTTTGTTCCAGGGATTTCAGCTGTGTCATTAAGCTGTTAGTGTATGCTCTCTCCATTTTCTTTTTGGAGGCACTCAGGGCTATGAGTTTTCCTCTTAGCACTGCTTTCATTGTGTCCCATAGATTTCAGTATGTTGTGTCTTCATTTTCATTGTGTTCTTAAAAGTCTTTAATTTCTTTCTTTATTTCTTCCTTGACCAAGCTATCTTTTAGAAGAATATTGTTCAGTTTCCACGTGTATGTGGGTTTCCTGTTATTTTTGTTGCTAGTGAAGACCACTTTTACTCCATAGTGATCTGATAGGAGGCATGGGATTAGTTTGATCTTCTTATATTTGTTGAGGTCTGTCTTGTGACCAATTATATGGTCGATTTTGGAGAAGGTACCATGAGGTGCTGAGAAAAAGGTATATTCTTTTGCTTTAGGATAGAATGTTCTATATATATCTGTTAAATCTAATTGGTCCAAAGCTTCAATTAGTTTCATTGTGTCCCTGTTTAGTTTCTGTTTTCCTGATCGGTCCATTGAGGAAAGTGCAGTGTTGAAGTCACCCACAATTATTGTGTTAGGTGCAATGTGTGCTTTGAGCTTTAATAAAGTTTCTTTTATGAAAGAGGGTGCCCTTGCATTTGGAGCATAGATGTTCAGGATTGAGAGTTCTTCTTGTTGTATTTTTCCTTTGACCATCAGGAAGTGTCCCTCAGAGTCTCTTTTGATGAATTTGGGTTGAAAGTCAATTTTATCTGATATTAAAATGGCTACTCCAGCTTGTTTCCTGAAGCCATTTGCTTGTAAAATTGTCTTCCAGCCTTTTACTCTAAGGTAGTGTTTGTCGTTGACCCTGAGGTGTGTTTCCTGTAAGCAGCAAATTGTAGGGTCCTGTTTACGCATCCAGTCAGTTAGTCTATGTCTTTTTATTGGGGCATTGAGTCCATTGATGTTAAGAGATATTAAGGAATAGTGATTGTTACTTCCTGTCATTTTTGACGTTATTTTTTTAAATTTGATTGGTTAACTTCTTTTGGGTTTGATGAAAGGTTACTATCTTGCTTTTTCCAGGGTGAAGTTTCCCTCCTTGTATTGGTGTTTTCCTCCTCTTATCCTTTGTAGGGCTGGGTTTATGGATATATATTGGGTACATTTGGTTTTGTCATGGAAATTCTTAGTGTCTCCATCTATGGTGATTGAGAGTTTTGCTGGATATAGTAGTTTTGGCTGGCATTTGTGTTCTCTTAGAGTCTGCATGAGATCTGCCCAGGATCTTCTAGCCTTCATAGTCTCAGGTGAAAAGTCTGCTGTGATTCTGATAGGTCTTCTTTATATGTTACTTGGCCTTTTTCTCTTACTGCCTTTAATATTCTTTCTTTGTTTAGTACATTTGGTGTTTTGATTATTATGTGATGGGAAGTATTTCTGTTCTGGTCCAGTCTGTTTGGAGTTCTGTAGGCTTCTTGTATATTCATGGGCATCTCTTTCTTTAGGTTAGGGAAGTGTTCTTCCATAATTTTATTGAAGATATTTGCTGGCCCTTTAAGTTGTAAATCTTCACTCCCATCTATGCCTATAATCCTTAGGTTTGGTCTTCTCATTGTGTCCTGGATTTCCTGGATATTTTGGGTTACAAGCTTTTTCATTTTGCATTTTCTTTAACTGTTGAGTCCATGGTTTCTATGGTATCTTCAGCATCTGAGATTCTTTCTTCTATCTCTCGCATTCTGTTGTTTATATTTGCATCTATGTCCCCTGATTTCTTCCCAAGGCTTTCTATCACCAAAGTTGTCTCCCTTTGAGTTTTCTTAGTTGTTTCTACTTCTGATTTTAGATCCTGGATGGTTTTGCTTAGCTCCTTCACTTGCTTGTTTGTGCTTTCCTGTAATTCTTTAAGAGATTTTTGTGTTTCCTCTTTCATGACCTTAGCCTGTTGACCAAAGTTCTCCTGTATTTCTTTAAGTGTTTTTTGCGTTTCCTCATTATTGGCTTTTGTATTCTCCTGGATTTCTTTCAATGATTTTTGTGTTTCCCTTGCAAGGGCTTCTAACTTTTGATCCATTTTCTCCTGAATTTCTTTAAGTATGTCCTTCATGTGTTCCTGTACCAGCATCATGACCAGTGATTTTAAATCCAAATCTTGTCTTACTGGTTTGATGGTGTATCCAAGACATGCTGGTAAAGGAGAATTGGGTTCAGCTGTTGCCATATTGCCTTGATTTCTGTTAGTGACATTCCTGCGTTTGCCTTTTGCCATCTAGTTCTCACTGGTGTTAGTTGGTCTTGTCAATGCTGGACTCACCAGTGTAAGCTGCCCCTTCCCAGGTGGCCTCTGGTGCACAGCTTACCTCCTGCACTGCCTGTAGACAGGGTTCTGTTGCCCAGGCTGTTCAGATCCCGAAGCAGACACCTGAAGGATCCTGCCGGAGCCAGCTGGATTCACCAGAGCACACTGACTTCTCCCAACTGGTCTCCGGGAAGCCCCTCTTGCCTCTTGCAGGACCTGGAGAAGTGGTGTTGCAGCCCAGGCTGATCTGGATCCAGAAGCAGAGAGATCTGAGTGCTTCTTCCAGAGGCCTCAGGACTGGAACCTAATCTCCTTGCCACAGGAGCGAGCTGTGCTGTGAGCTCCCAGACTGCCTCTGGGTGCACACCTTGTCTCCCGCACTTCCTGGAGACCGAGTGCTGTGGCTCAGGCTGTTCAGATCCCAAAGCAGGCACCTGATGGCTCCTGCTGGGGCCTGCTGGATTTACCGGAGCACACCGACTTCTCCCCGCTGGCCGCCCGGAAGCCCCTCTTGCCTCTTGCAGGACCTGGAGATGTGGTGTTGCCGCCCAGGCTGATCTGGATCTGGAAGTGGAGGTATGACAGTTTTACAATGACATCTTTTACTGAAACAGTTTGTAGAAAGAATAAGCTAGACACATGTGAAGATACAACCAGGCAGAAAATCAGAAGGATCCAGAAGATTAGAACATATTGCTAAAGTTAATATTGGGCCAAGCAGAACAATCAGTGGGAAGGCAAGAAAAGCCAGATTGAATCAGTAAACAGTCAACTGGGAGAGCAGTTTAGACCAGCTAAATTGAACCAGTCAGCCAGACTTCAGAAAGAACTACATCGGGTCAGTTTATTCAGCACTAAACCTCCAGATGACTATTACGTCTGGTGTATAAAAGCTATGTTTAGAAAT
The DNA here is from genome assembly GCF_947179515.1 of Apodemus sylvaticus. NCBI lineage: Eukaryota > Metazoa > Chordata > Mammalia > Rodentia > Muridae > Apodemus > Apodemus sylvaticus. Next base: position 50,842,075 of record NC_067495.1, on the reverse strand, counting down.
ATACAAATTACTTTGATTTATTCATAGCAGAATTAATATTACTTTTGATGTATGTTCTTTACTTTTTAAATATGTAGGAGCATTTCATATGACTTTCATATATTTTTACATATATTTTATAGAAAAAATTGTTACACTATATTCTGACTTAAAATCTTATCAAAATTTTTATTGAGATATTTTAATGATAAACTTCAGCATAGAAAGTTATAACAATTCCTAACCAAAATAGGATTAAAGGAATTATTATTTATTGTTTTTATATACATATACACATACATACACACACACACACACACACACACATATATATATATACACACACACAAAATTGTGTGTAGTCTTATTTTATGTAAAGTTTTCAGAAGCTACAGTTATCTGACAGAAGGGAAACTCAACTGAAAAATGCATCCATAAGATCCAGGTGTAGGGCCTATTCTTAATTAGTAATTGATGGGGGGACTATCCTGCCTTCTGTGGGTAGTGCTATCTCTAGGGTGATGGTCCTGAGTTCTATAAAAATTCAGGCTGAGTAAGTCCAGTAAACAGTACTCCTCCATGGTCTCCGCATAATCTTCTGCCTCAAGCTTACTACACTTTATGAATGATTTCCTCCTACTAACTAGTCTTTTCATGCCAGTCACTTATTAGCTTCATTTCTTCATATAACTATGAAGACCACATTAGTGCTGTAATGATAATAGTAATGATAATTGCATTGTACTCCTTATATTTATTTTCAAGACTTAAAAAATAGGACAAATCATGGACCTTGGTATGCATTACTTCATTATTATGTTTTTTTCTTGTTTTTATGTAAGAGAATACCTAAAGCAAAACTGGATCTAGAATAGCTTCTAAATTATGTCATGTTAAAGTATGGTTGGATAAATTTGAGGAATGAAAAGTAAATTTATACTTTTACTTTTATATTTTTTATATTTTATGCTTGTTTGAAGTTCACATTTCAATGTATCTGATTGTCCTGGTATTACCAGATACAGCACAAATACCACCAATAGCAAATTCCTCAAACAAAGCCATTCCCTTAGAATAAGGAAAGACCATGAACAGAAGTCCACATTATATCTCTTTAGTGTGTCCAATATTTAGCTCCCTTTGGCTATTAAAAGGGTAGGGAAAATAATTTCAAATTTCAAATGCATGACATGGAATAGGGTGATAGTGCAATATTTCTATAAAAATTGAGGTAAGCACATATTTATTTTATCATCTAGGAGAGTAATAAAATAGAATGGTGATTAAAGATATGGAGCTTGTTTCAATTATTTAAGTGTCCTATTTGCATAAATTGAAAACACACACACACACACACACACACACACACACACGAGAGAGAGAGAGAGAGAGAGAGAGAGAGAGAGAGAGAGAGAGAGAGAGAGAGAGAGAGATTGAATTTCCAGCCTTGCATAGGCTACATAAATGATCTACCAATGAGCTATATCTTCAGATGCACACTTTACAATGAGACAGTGTTTTTCAGTAACTTGAATTGATTTGAACTTTCAGGATTACTCACAGAAACCTTTAATTTCCAATTTATCCTATTTCAAATTTCTGACTATTATGAATATAGCTGCAATGAACATGAGTGAGTAAGTATCTCTGTAGTAAGATATAGAAACCTTTTGCTATTTAGAGTAAATTCATTTTTGCTTTCATGGACTTGTGTTTAGAGTTGACCATATGGTATTATATAATATATTAGGAAGCTCTTCCCTGGAGAAAACTGATTCCCTTTCTACCATAAGCTTTGACTGCCAGTGCTTCTTCATCTAAGGATGGAGACTTCTGTTATTTTCTCCATCCTTGTTGCTATATTAACCAGTGAGTTCATCATGCAGGTCTTATTTAGGGAAGAATTTTGGTGAGATGACACAGGTGCAAAATACCAGGCATACCTAGAAGTTTATTATTATTATTATTATTATTATTATTATTCAGTTAAGAACACTAGCTGATGGGATGGTACTGCACAAATTTTGTGTGCATTAATCCATTATTCAATTAGCTTAATCTATCACCTCTCTTGCCCTACACATTTTAAGCTATGTTTCTATGGTGATTCTAAATCCATTCTAGTTGACAACAAAGATTGAATGTTACGAATGTTACTATATCAGATAACAATTGAGTAGCCACTGGACTCACCACCTTTTAAGGTGGAAAGTGGAGCCTTACACACTAAGGAACTGATATATTTCTGAATTCTACACCCCACCTTTTTATTTTAATAGAAATATTAATATTTATGTAGTTATATCAGTAAAAGTTTGGTGAGAAGAATGCTATGGCAAAAATATTTTATAGGTGTAATAATGTGATATTCCACTGATTTATATAAAAGAATACCTAAAGCAAAACTGGATCTAGAATAACTTGTAAATAATGTTATGTTAAATTGTGGTTGGATGAATTTGAGACTCTCTTTTTTAAAAAAGCAAAGAATCAATAAAAGCAAAACTAAACAAACAAACAAAAACATTTCAGGATGGTGTTATTGCTCTTGGTTTCCCACAAGATTCAGGAAGTAAGTCCTTGTAGCTGAAGACACCATGTACCACAGGCCCTTAGGACGGTGATCTGGGAATGACTTGAATACTTCCTCCTCCTTGAGAATTAGATTTCACGATACCAAGCTATGCCATAAAAACCTCCAAAGGAGGGAAGGAACAAATAGTCCTATGCACTTTTGTTGCCTATGAACAGCACATGTCACGTATGCCACATTAGATGCCACAGGAATGGCTAGCCTGACACAGTTTCCATAAGGATGCAGTAGTAGCATGCATAATTTCGTGGTCATCAACAGGTGTATTTGTGTTCAAAATTCCTTCAACATGAGAGAAATCATGCTTAGAACTGTATAACTAACCAATTACTCAAAATCAGTGAGGTCTTGGATCTTTTTTTTTTTTTTTTTTTTTTTTTTTTGTGGATTGCTCTGGTGCTGTTTGTATTTTGATACTAAATTCTGCTTCCTAAAGAGGGGTTATCCCTGACAATGAGTAGATCAGGTGATTCTACATGAATCTTCTCCCCATTTTAACTGCTCAAATAAAGACTAGAGCCTGTGATTGCACAGTGGAAGGGAAAGGTGGGGCTGGAAGTTGTAGAGAAGGAGAGAGAAGGAGAAAGCAAGACAACAAGACGGAGGGACAGAGAGAGACAAAGATGGAGGAAGAGGAGATGGAAGATGGAGTAAAACCACATGGCTAGGAGGAACTGCAAGAATCGAGGGATCTCATAGCTGTGGAATAGAGTAGTGTAGTTGTATATCTGCCCAATCTAGGTGTGCCATTCATAAATATTATAACTAAGTTGTGTGTTCTTTGCATGGGCTTATTGGAGTTGGAGATTTACTGATGCAAATCTGGCTGGTATTAAATATTAAGTCTGTCTGGTGTTTTCCATTTTCGATGATTTAGGTGGGCAAGAGAGAAGAGGAAACTGCATAGTGTTCATTGATGATCAGAGTAGCCAACTGCTCAGACCATCAGTCTGTGGAATGGAGAGTGGTAGCTCCAGATGTTCTCAGGAAGGACATGTTTGGCAGCTTAGCAAGCCAGCTGCAGTAACCAGTGCCAGACAGATGACTGTTTTGCACCAGGAAAGGAGGAATAGCAGGATGTAAGTGGAGCCAGAAGCAATATGAACTTGGAACTAAGTTGTGATGGAGCCATGGCACTGGGCAAGGAGACCAAGCAAGGGGAAGCATGCTTTTTAAAATTACATACAACAGATCTTAGAGGAGAACCTACAACCAGCACATACTGACAGAAATCTGCTATGAGTCAGTATATACACAGAAGAGTATATAGGCACAACTAATGAGACACTGCTGATGTCCAGCCTCAGCATGAGGAAGGTTCTAGGAAAGGTGTGAATGGAGTGGGCACTAATCTTATGATGACTTGGAGTCAGTAGTGGATGCAAGCTCTCAGTTCAAGTGCTCTCTCTTTGCCCAAAGAGTCTCATCATTCTTCTTTCTTCCCCTTTCTTCTTTCCTCATTCTTCACACTCTTTCCTTCTCTTGTCTCATTCTTTTGCCTTCTCCCAATCAGATAGCCTGAACCCAGGTTTCATTTACTAAAACTAGGCTTTTCATCAATGCTTTAAACATTTGTTAATATTTTTTTAGAAATTCTGAAATTTACATAAATTTTATAAACCCTGATCTTTAGTCCCAACCTCTGCTTCCTTAAAACAGAAACTAAAAATAAAGCAAAAGCACATATCTGTATACTTTTTACACAGCTCATTCTTCATGGGTAGCTGGGCAGACTTTTTGTGGTTTTCGGGTACAGCAGACAGGAGTCTTTACTAACTAATTTCATATAAGAACAGAAAGGTGACAGACTACTAGGTTTAAAAGGGAGGGAAGATGAGTTATGGAATTTTTGAGGGGGAAACCAGGAAATGGGAAACATTTGAAATGTAAATAAAGAATATATCTAATAAAAAATTAAAAATATTATGCAAGTAGGTAGCTCTAATATCTCTGTAGGCATTGCAATCTCTAATTCTTCAAGGAGCTACAAAATTAAACTGCTAACTTCTTATATGCTTGTATATCATCTTTTAATTCCCTAATCTATTTCCTTATCCTAGCAATTCCATAGCTTCATTTATTCTACTTCTAATCCTGTTTATTTCTAGATGGTATGTATGTTTTCCTCCTATAAAATAAACACATCTATTATTTACTTGTATTTTGCAGATTCCTTTTATTACTATCAATGCCTTTTCATTTTGAGATTGTTTTAACTCTCTATCCTTGATATCACCAATTTTACCCTAACTAATGCAGCAGTCATTCGACTGGAGGAAGCATATATCTCCTCATAATTCCAAATTCAAGGACAAGTCTGGTAATGAAATATTTCTAAAAAGGACCATGTAGGCTTTTATGGCTTCTGTGGTTGTGTTGTCTATATGCTTTCCAATGACCCTAAATATCAAGCAGAAATCCTGTTCCCTGTCCTCCACAGCCTCATTACCACCTCCATTCTTCATTCCTGACAATTGTATCCATTTCATTTATTATGTCATGATTATCTCTACATAATGGAGAAAGTTTATTCACCAGAAAGCTAAATTGAAAGTAAAATGGAAGAGAAAGCATATCAGCTTCACAGCAACAGCAACCATCAACAGTAGCAGGGATCAATGATCTGGTGATGCTTCAGGGGCAGGAACTGTGTCAAAATTCCCCTTATTCAACAATGCTAGACCCAGTAAGATACAATTTATTTTTTAAGTGATGACACAAATTGGTAGATATGAAATGGACACAGGATGTTCAAGGAGTTGGGGAAAGTGGGAATGAGTGAAATACAATGTATGTTTTTATTAAAGAATTAATGAAGTATTTTTGAAAAAATACATTTAAATTGTCTTAAAAGATTTATTAATTGTTTGTATTATTGAAATAAAAAGTGGAATTTTTTGGTAAGTCAAACAGTCATATATCTACCATGGTAAGGATAGATGGATAATAGATGGACACAATAAACTTTTATAATTCACATTTCTATCAGGTTTGTATTATGCACTAACAATTTTGATTAGTAATGTGAATTAGTGTAACAAAACAGTATTTATACACATATGCATAACATGTCAACATAAAAACACCTGGGAATTACTGTTCTCTTTATTGATTATTTTTATTGAGAAAGCAAAATATTTTGTATTTGTTACTTGTAATATAGGACATGGGAAAGGTATCACCTTGAGTTTGAATTTGAAACACTGAGAAAATAAAAATAGAGATTTTTTTTTAACTATTTGGTATAAAATTAAATGAATCTGACTAAAATACCAATACAATTTCAGCTTCATTCAGTAATATTTTAAAAATATTTTAGTCTTTTTCATAAATATAGTTAAAAACAAATTCTGTTGAGCATAATCAGGATGACAAAATGTAAAATGTAAAATGTTTCAATACACTGAATTTACATGCATGAATATTAACAATCCTTTTAGAAATTATAAATTACTGTTTTAGAATTTTTTCAGTAGTATCTGAGTCCATACAGATAATATGGTATGTTATAAGGCAGTGAGTGGAGTGTTTACATGTGTCAAAACTAATATATAATCTCTCACATTAGTAAATAATTTCGAATAAAGCAATACGTTCAAAATTTAAATACAGTAATGTTTTCATACTTACATGAATGTAATAATGAATTGTAATTTATTGAAAATGCTGTCTTTATTCTAATGTATTGTTTTGGCTTCTTTGTCACAAATCAAGTGACCATAAATTATGTGGGTTTATTTCTAAGTCTTTAATTTAATTCCACTATCTATCTGCTTGTCTCAGTAACAATACCATGCAGTTGCTATCACTATTGCTCTGTAATACAACTTATGTCAGGGGTGGTGATTCTCCTAGAAGTTCTAGAATTGTTGAGAATAGTTTTTGCTATCCTGGATTTTTTATTATTCCAAATGAATTTGCAAATTATTCTTTTTAAGTTCATGGAGAATTGAGTAGGAGTTTTGATGGGCATTGCATTGAATCCATAAATTTGTTTTGGTAAGATGGCCATTTTTACTATGTTAATCCTGCCAATCCATGAGCATAGTTATCTTTTGAGGTCTTCTTTTATTTCTCTCTTCAGAGACTTGAAGTTCTTGTCATATAGGCCTTTAACATATTTGGTCAGAATTATATCAAGATGTTTTATATTATTTGCAACTATTGTGAAGGGTATCATTTATAAAGTCAATAGTCTTTAATTTTCAGTGTGTTTATATATTTATCATTTTTTTGTGTTTCACATTTCCTCAACTTTCTTTCGACAGTCATTATAATAGTAATATTTCTACAATAATGTTTCATGACAAATTTTCCAATTTTTCAGTGGGTTACAGTTTTTACAGATTTTGGGGTTGACTCAGTTAGTAACTAGTAGTTACTCAAATGGACCTCACATAATATAAATAGAGAAATTTTATGTATGTTTCATTTGTATCATTCTAAAAACAAGAAGAAAAGGTAGTGGTTATCTACAACTTCTGTCTCTGTGTGAACAGGTCACAAAAAAGTCAAGAAATTATGATGGAATCATTCAAACATTTTTTATTGTCATAACAGCTACTGTTTATTGGTCAATTAAAATGCATGGCCAAATAAAATCCAAAAAATAAGAAAATATTATTAAACTATGCTATGGCATTATGGTAAAAGGATATTTCCATAGAAAGAAGTTCAGAGATGGTATCTATCATTCAATACACTAGACTAATATTTCTTGATGTATACCTAATTGTGAATATTTTAAGAGAAATGCTTTGCACAAGCATTCTCATTTGTTTCATCACTGTATTTCTGAGATTATTTATTTTTGTGATAGTAATTGCTTAGTATTTAAGGCAAGAAGTTACTTTTTTCTTATGAAATGTTACATGCACAAATGGCATTATGCCTTCAATTATTGCTACTGAAACCAGCACTGAAACTCTTCAAAAACTTTGAAACACAGTAAACTATAATAAAAATGAGCAAAACTTCTATGAATACAATTTTAAAAATTTTGACTAATTACCCACAATTTGTGTGGGTGATACTATATCTAGCAGTAACAGGCCAGCTGAGAAGTTACATGACTTTTTTCTCCAAAATAACAATGTAGTAAATCACTTAATACACTCTTCGTATGGCAACCTTATTCTTCTTATGTTCCTCAGTGAGACATTGGTTGCTACAGGCTTACTAATATGCCTCTGTCTTGGATTTGTGAAATCCTAATAATATTATACTATATTTATAGAACAATACAAATTCTTAAAATATCTTAATGCTAATTTTTGATATAAAAATGGTAAATGCAAAATAATTTTAAAGGGAGAAGACTAAAAATCATACAGAATAACCATCAAACTGGGTAAATTGAAACCTACCAAGATAGCTGCAAACTCACAGACATCTTGCCCCAGCTTCCAAATTGTTAGGATCACAAGAATTATGTACCACCCATACCTGGCCAGCATGAATATTTCTCCACATTTCACATATGAGGAAAGTAAGTTCTAGAGAAGTTCAATGATTTAGATATTAACAGGAAGGACTTGGCCTATCCAACTCAAAACTAGATATTTTCTGTTGCCCAATACATTGTTATACCACACTGCTGCAAACTTGATCCAATCAAATCACTTTCTTCACTTCAGTAGCTTGTTACTGTTCCTTTTCTCTCATAATACGTTTAACCAGTATGGGAAAAATAGAATAATAAACTTATTCAGATGCTTACTATGCAATAAAATAATTTCTGTAATCTATTTAAAATCATTTTTGAAATTAAATATGCACAGACATATGCCATGAATGCTATTGATTGACTTTGCAATGCACCCTAACTTAGAACCCCAAAACATGCAAAATCCTTTTTTAATAACAATTATACATATTAAAGTAGAATAATAAACTTTCTTTTTATTTGCTTTTTTGTTCTTTTATAGGAACCATAGACTAGGCTAATTTAAAAGTTGCATCATTTCTATTGTCTCAGCATCCCACAAAAGAATCAGTTCTTTTAAATTATTGAAAATATATCAACACATACAACTATAGTTTCACAGAATTCCCTAGATAACCAAATAAAGATATATGGGAAAATGTAGAGAAATTTTATTCCATCAACATGACTGCTCTGGAAATTGATCACATCAAAAGACTTCCTAGGTCTGTGTGATTCAGCTGGTGCCATACACCTTTAATCCCTCTGGCTAGAATAGAGAAACACCCTATTACACCTTTGATCTCAAACAATGTAAATAAAGTTGGTAGTTGGTAAATGAAAGCAGCCATGTTTGAAAATGATGCATAATTGAAGTAAGTCAAAGTAATGAATCAGATAAAGATTTGACAAAATATGTAAGAGACAGATTATACCAAACATTCATAAGAACAGACAAAAAGGAGAGACAGCTTAAGAGAGCAGTGTGGCATGTGGTATGTATGTGTGTATACATATATATATATATATATATATATATATATATATATATATATATATATATATATATACATACATACATATATATATGTGTGTGTATATACATATATATATATATCACATCTCTCTCAAATATACATATATATATATGACATATTTGTGTGTGTGTGTGTATGAAAGAGAGAGAGTGCACGCGCGCACGTGTGAGAGAGAGAGAGAGAGAGAGAGAGAGAGAGAGAGAATGCAATTTTACTGGGATAGTATTACAGAGACAGGTGGTTTGCAGGTGAAAACAGAACAAGCCAGAAAATGAGAAGGAGACATAAGATTAGAACAGATTGCCAGAATTAGTTTGAGGCAAAGCAGAGAAATTCAGTAAGAAACCAGGAGAAGACAGTTTGAATATATCAGCTTAGAGAAGATATTTGAGACTGAACATATGAGTTGAACCAGCCAGCCAGAGTTCACAAAGGGTAAGCTCATCCAGCTGTATATCTCTGAGATGACAGAATAAAATTTATGTTTATAGAAAACTACAGAAAATTAGATGTCATCTTCAAAATATTCTGGCAAAGTTTTTAAAATAATGGATAGGGAATTAGTAAATACATAACTTTATTTTAAATACATAACATTATTTTAAAATAATGGATATGGAATTAGTAAACACATAAATAATGATGTGTTGCAACTGGCATAGCACTTGTTATACCAAAGCAGGATTTCCAAGCATGCCTATTTGACAAAGGATAAATAGTATAATTATCTTTTAATGATTCAAGCATAATTGAAAGGAGAGGGGAGGAGAAGAATGTAGAGGAAAAACAAATGAAATGTCTACACAAATGGACAATTTTCTGGACAGATACCAAGTACCAAAGTTAAATCAGGATAAGATAGACCAAGTAAATAGTCCCATAACCCCTAAAGAAATAGAAGAAGTAATTGAAAGTCTCCCAACCAAAAAAAAAAAAAAAAAAAAAAAAAATTAGGACAGGACCAGAAGGCTTTAGTTCAGAATTCTATCAGACCTTCAAAGAAGACCTAACACCAATATTCTTCAAATTATTCCACAAAATAGAAACAGAAGGAACACTACCCAACTTGTTCTATGAAGCCACAATTATGCAGATAGTAAAACCACACAAAAATCCAAGTAAGAAAGAGAACTTCAGACCAATTTCTCTTATGAATATTGATGCAAATATACACAATAAAATTCTTGCCAATTGAATCTTAGAACACATCGAAATGATCATTTACCACAATCAAGTAAGCTTCATCCCAGTGATGCAGGGTTGGTTCAATATACAGAAATCCATCAATGTAATCCACTACATAAACAAAAGCCAAAGAAGAAAATCACATGGTAATTTCATTAGATACTGAAAAAGCATTTGACAAAATTCAGCATCCTTTCATGTTAAAAATCATGGAAAGATCAGGAATTCCAGGACAATACCTAAACATATTCAAAGCAATATATAGCAAACTGGTAGCCAACATCAAACTAAATGGAGAGAAACTTGAAGCAGTCCCACTAAAATCAGGAATTAGACTAGGCTGCCTCTCTATATATAGTTATTTAAGATAGTACTTGAAGTTCTACCTAGAACAATCAGACCACAAAAGGAGGTCAAAGGGATACAAATTGGAAAGGAAGAAGTCAAACTATCGCTATTTGCAGATGATATTATAGCATACTTATATGACCCAAAAACCTCCACCAGAGAACTCCTACAGCTGACAAACTGTGACCACACCCTGCCCACTGCTCTCAAGAATGGCAGCCAGCAACCTGACCACCTACCTCCTGAAGAACAAGAAGAACCGGTTTCCAGCCTTCAGGGGAGGGGCTTGGTCTGCCTTTGTTTGTGGGGAGAGAGGCATCATTAAAGATGGAGTCTTAAACAAGAAGCCATGTGTTTTTGTGTCTCTCCATGTGATTTCTCTTGCAGGTTGTTCCTTACCCATCTCTCCTTCCAGAAAACCCATGGTTAAGATGTGTGAGCTGGACTCTACAATTGGCACCAACGTGGATTATAACTGGAAATGGAGAGGCAGAATGAGGTATGTTGTCTGTATTTAGGAGCTCCAAGGAAAAAGAAAAGGAAAAAGTTTATGTATCGGACACGGTAAGCAACAGGGTATTAATTTAGCACTAATAATGTCATTTATTTCTAAAGAATGTTGCTGCAGAAGTGTGTAAAGATACAGGCTAGACTGACTCAGTATGTACGCCCTGCACTGAGATCAGCTAGGGTGTAAAGACAACATGGAACAGGGAATTTAGTTAGGCAATTGTCCACAGTCTAAACTGCATCAGGCAAGAGAAATAAGGCATAAATTATAAAACAAAATAAAAACAGTAAAAACCAAAACAAAAAAAATATTTCTAGAAACATAAAAGAAAAAAGGAAAATGGATGCAATTGCTTAACAACAAGCGTGCTTCTCTTTCTGTGTATCTTTCTATGTTGTTTGTCCCGGTGCACCGATTGTCTATCTACATGTACATTTATTTGTCTGTGTTTTGTGTGAATGAGTGTTTGTTTCATGTTAAAAATGAAAATTGATTAAAATTCCATCTGTTGGGGCCTTGAGCCAGCAGGCCGCAAGCTGATTCAAAGCCATGTGCAGCAGCGGCAATGGTGGTGCGCACAACTTTAATCCCAGCACGTGGGAGGCAAAGTGCAGGGAGTGAACTCAGCAGGCCATGAGCTAGTGGCAGTGGTGGTGTGCTCAATCTTTTCTTTCTTTCTTTCTTTTTTTTTTTCCTCTTAAAGGACAAGTAGCCTCCAGTTTTGGAAAAACTCTGGTTTAACTTATAAGATTTGGTAATTGCTTTGTTCTTGTTTTTAATTGGTCTTAATGGTACAAGGTTTTACATATCCTGACTATGGAGTTATAAATTTAGAGGCTGGTTTTGGCTAAGGGCTTAGAGTTGCAGCCATTTAGACCGCTAGGTTTGAGCGTCCGCTTGAGCGAGTAGGGAAGAGGCTGGAGCCAAGTCCCTGCCATGCAGGCCCCGATCAATTTGATTCAGCCTGGGCTAGAAAGAGTCCAGAACTCTGAGGGCCATGAGCAGGTTGCCCAGGCAATGCATGTCACAGCTGCAGGCCGGGCAGGTGGCCCAGGCGAGCAGCTAGAGACAGAGCAAGAGCCCTAGCCCAGTTGCTCCAGGCCAGGGGACCACTTGCTGCCAGTGGGATCGCAGGCCAGCCCACAAAAGAGAACACTCCAGCCAAGTGGCCTCTGGCCATGGCCTGAGGAACTCAGTTTTTTCGTGAGACAGCAGAAGGGAAGTGTCTCCCCTGCCACTTCCTCCCTGTTTGCCACGCCTGAGGCCTTGGTTTTCCAAGTGTGTGGTGGCATGGTGTCTAGAGCCCGTGACTCCCCTTCCCTATAGCAGCATGCTGTCTGGAGCCCGCTTGCCCTGGGCCTGAATAGGCTACTTCTGGCACAGGGGTGTGCTGGTCCGCTGGGGGTGGGGAGGCTCCCGCGCTTCAGCCTTTCTCTGCTTGTTGGTCCCCTGGCCAAGGTTTCTAAGCTGGCTGCTAAGTGCTGCTTAAAAAACTATGCGGATCCAACTACTTAATTAAAACAAAGCATGAGTTTCTGGCCAAGAATATATTTTGGCAAATTCATACACATATGATTCAAAATACAATTCAAATATAGCCTTGCCTTATGTGAGAAGTAGTGTTTTGTCTTTGCTTCAATAAAAGAAGCTGAGATCTTACATTTTTAATATGTTTTATTTATAGAAATCTCTTGTTTTATAAAAATATTTGTTTATAAAAATGTTTTGTTTATAGAGAAACAGGCCTTTGCTTATGGGTTTTTAAAAATTTTTTAAATAAATAATTTTCAGACTATTAAAATAAGTTAATTGGCTAAGACATCTCTTTAAGCTTGCCACAGGAGAACTATTGATGTGTTGTTAAAATGTTACAGAGATATTTTAAAGAAATGTTTTAAGAGTCTAATAAAACATTTGCATAATTAGTATTAATGGTTGATCTATTACATGGCAAGCACTTTTAGGCAAAATTAATAATTGTTATCCAAAAAACAACTTGTTGCAATTTACTTTTTATTTCTATATGTACATCCCATAAATTATACATCAACTGTGGAACTAAAGTTTATATAATGTCTATTCCTTTAAGTTTTCCCTGCTTCAGCACTTGGGTGCTATAGCAGCTATTTTTAAAATGTTAAAAATTAATCTTTTAATAATAATAAATATATATAAAGCTCATGGTTTACAATTGCTTAAAATTGTTCTATTTTTAATACTGCTAATTCTTAATTTTTACAATTGTTTATACAAATGTAATTCAAATTTCAAAGGATACGTTATCTAAATTACTGTCCTTTAAATATTTAAAAGTTAACCAAAGGCTGAAGAGACAGCCATGGGTGCTAAGAGCTAGACTATTGTATTTTATGTTTGTAAGCCTGGAGAGATGGCTCAGCTGCTAAAGGCTAAGTTCTCATTCATGAAGCATGAGAGCTCAAATCCCAGCGACCACATGGTGGCTCACAACCACCTGTGGTGGGATCTAATGCCCTCTTCTGGTGTGTCTGAAGACAACTACAATATACTTATTTATAATTTAATCCTTAAAACGGTGCCTGGACAGGACCCTTTGGGGCAAGGCACATAAAGTTTGTATCCCAAAGAGGCCATATAGAAACTTTCAGATGTATAAGCACATTTATTATTTATATCATCAAAAGAGTAATGGCTTAAAAAATAATTTTATATTTTTTTGTACATCAAATTATAAAGATTTGTTCTTGATGTCCTCAAGTTCTACTTCTACCACATAATGGTGCTGATTCTAGAGGACTTAATTAACTTTTACAGATAATTGATACTCATATTTCTAATTTAGAAAATCAAAATATGTACATAGTTATGATTCATTTTGGGGCATTCTAGTTGCAACCACTCTAACAAAAGGCAAATGAGAATGCTATGTTTATTTTCTATAGTTACATAGTTATTGCCTATGTTACGGTATATGCTTGGTGTTCCAACTTAGATTAGAACAAACATTAGAACTGGCCATTTAATAAATAAAAGCTATTCATTTGAGATATCTTTGACAATTTGATTCTTTATTATCCTCAAAGATGAGGTAATATAAAACATTTTTTTAAAAAAACAAAACAATATCTTCTTAAAAAGAAAAACAGAGTGAAAATGGTATCCCCGCGCATATAATTTGAATTATACATATATATTTTAAAGGCATATATATTTTTAAGAAAATTTTAAAATTTGGATGCCAAGGAAATCTTGCTAAATGTATATGGCTTCCTATCACTAGGCATGCCAGTGCCTAGATGAGATAGAAGAATTCACTTATTGGCATTGCTGTTGTCCTCAAGATAGATTAATAATGTTTCTTAGACATGCATGAGGTTGTATTTCCTAATATGATCTTTATAGCCTCTGCATAAAAATACTCTTGATTTTCATAGATGGCTCTTCTGAAGGAAGAGCTAGATATCTTATTTATAATCAACAGGTGGTTATAGAAACACCTGGGCTCAGCTCAGTTAGTAGAGCTGACAATGATATTAAATGTTTTACAACCTATAAATAATACTTTTAACCCTTTTACAATTAGCTTGTATGTTGCAGAATTTGTCCTTACTGGAAACCTATGTCATGTTTAATATTAATATGCCATCAGGATCCTTGTTTTCACTATTGTAAAACAATGCCCTAACTGCCTTTCCTTATCTCCAGCTCCCCATTTAGGGGTTTATTGATGTGGCCTTATGCCCTATCATTTTTGACAAATGGATGTAACTTGCTATGTAAAATTGGAAAAAAAGATTTCTTTTCACTTCTCTACATTCGAGAGAAGCCTCTAAATGTAATCAATCATTGTTCACAAGTTTTTATAACAAGGGATAGCCATGGTTAAATGGCGGGACGCGTTAACCAATACATGGAACGGTCCAGACCCTGTTTTACTATGGAAAAGATGTTCTATTTATATTTTCTCTCAAAAAGAAGATGGAGCCAGATGGCAGCCAGAAAGATTGATATGGTAGGTAAATAGAGACCCTAAATCAGCTGGTAAGTATGACTTATTCAATAATGTTCTTAAAGCTGCTTCTCCAATACTGGGATGGTAGGCTGCTTTTCCTCTAGCCATTAATTTGCAAGCCAGGTTTTATTCCTGAGCTACTAATTTACAACCAAATTAAATACCATGGGCCCTCCAGAGAAACAGTCCAAGCAGTTTTTCCTTTTAATATCTTATTTTGTGTTTCAAGCAGATATCTTTCAAATACAACACTCGAAGGTGGGCTGCTAAAGCAATGGCTTCCAGGACTCGAAGATGGGCAGCTATGAAAGCCAGCCAACTCATATTCACAGGGCATTTACTTTACCAGTGGATCTCCACAAATGGACTTGCATAGAACTCAGATCTATGCATGTTTGTTAATTGAAACAAACATGGGCACCAGTTATGAGGTGCGAGGCAAGGCACTGAAAGGGAAAAAGGAAATGTCCTTCTTCTGAGTTTCCCTGAAAGTAAGCCTGGCTGCATAGGGGTTGACATTGAGAGACTGTCCTTTAAAATAATAAGGCAGTCTATTTCTCCTCCCCTGAAAAGGACGTCAATTAATATTTAAGGGGGTCTAGGACAATGTTTTCCCTCACTGGTCAATGCCCATCATCTTTTGATTAATATAGTTATCCACTGGTTTTTCTTAAAATTAAAAAAAAAAATGGAAGAATTGTGACCTCCCCCTGCCCACTGCTCTCAAGAATAGCAGCCAGCAACCTGACCACCCACCTCCTGATGAACAAGAAGAACCGGTTTCTAGCCTTTAGGGGAGGGGCTTGGTCTGCCTTTGTTTGTGGGGAGAGAAGCATCATTAAAGATGGAGACTTAAACCAGAAGCCATGTGTTTTTGTGTCTCTCCATGTGATTTCTCTTGCAGCCTGTTCCTTACCCATCTCTCCTTCCAGAAAATCCACGGTTAAGATGTGTGAACTGGACTCTACAACAAACAACTTCAGAAATGTGGCTGGATATAAAATTAGCTGAAATAAATCAGTAGCCTTCCTATACTCAAAGGATAAAGAGGCCATGAAAGAAATTAGGGAAACAACACCTTTCACAATAGTCACAAACAAGATAAAGTATCTTGGTGTGACACTAAGCTAACAAGTCAAAGATCTGTATGACAAGAACTTAACAAGTCTCTGAAGAAAGAAATTGAAGATATCAGAAGATGGACATATCTCCCATGGTCATGTACTGGCAGGATTAATATCGCAAAAATGGCCATCTTGCCAAAGGCAATCTACAGATTCAATGCAATCCCCATCAATATTCCAACTCAATCATTCATAGAGTTAGAAAAAGCAATTCTCAAATTCAACTGGAATAACAAAAACATCCCAGGATAGCTAAAACTATTCTTGACAGTAAAAGAACTTCTGGTGGGCATTTTCTTAGTGATTTTTGAGAGAAGGCCCAGCCCCAGCCTGTGTACTGATCATGCTGACAAGCCTGGCCTGGTAGCATTGTGTTCTGTAAGAAAACAGGCTGAGCAAGTAATAGAGAGAGCTAGACAATACGTATCATTCTTTCATGGCCTCTGCAGTAGCCCTTGTCTCCAGGTTCCTGTCCTATTTGAATTCCTGTCTTGACTGTCTTCAATAATGAATAGAGATGTGGAAGTGTACATCAAATAACCACTTTTCTCCCAGAGTCTCTTTTGGTCATGGTGTTTTTTCAAAGAAACAATAACCATAAGACAGGCTAATTACCACCAATCATATGCTTTATTTGGACTAAGTCCAAAATTTCTTTTTCTTACTGAATGCTCACGAGGGAAGGCAAAGGAAAACTCTTAGCCATCAAAGTTCCATAGGTAGGTTATGGACAAACAAGCTCAAAGAACGGTAGAACAGAATGATGGCACAATATGTATCATAAAAGTTGTGGCTAACTTCAAGGTACAGCTGATTATTTCAATGAGTATTTCATAAATTAGTCCATAGATATTTATATGCATCATTTTATGCATAGATCATGCATCATATTGAATGACAATAAAATAATTGATCAACTTATGTGAATAAATAAACAATAATTATAAAAGGTGGTTCTAAATAAACATTACATATGAATCATCATTTACTAAGACAATGATTGGCTATGAATGATATATTTTCATTGTCCCCCCTCTTAATGGGGTACTCTGCCCTATGCATATATTGGAATCACTCACAGATCTTTCTTATATTTGTTTCAAAACTTGCATCCTTTACCCCATGTCTTCTCAGGAATTTGAAATCAATTTCTCACACAGAAACATGTTCTAAATTCTAAGACTTAAAAATAATACATTAAATAGTAAGGGAAAATAATATAAACAAATTAATCTCAGGAAAAATACACTATGCTCTGGAATACTAATATTTTAAGGCTTCATTAGATTTATGGTTAGAATAAAATCAAGGTTGGATTTGGAAAATGACTTGTCAAAAGGAAGTCAGAACTGCTCTGATTTCTTCTATTATATGGTTGGTATTGGGGCAAAAGGATGCAAATGAATGTTATATTTTTCAAACAAAGGTGAATGCCTTAATGATGAGTTGCACTGTCTAAAAGTATAAGAGATAAGATGGAAATTTGTCTTCATATATGATGATATTTATTTTAAACCCAAGGTTTTAGGGACTGAAAACAAGGTAATCAGTTTAAGGACAGCCTAGTCTATTTAAAAAGCTCTAGGACAGGCAGAATTAAACAGTGAAATATTGTTTCAAAAGTTAGAACTAGTTTTTTAAAGGTGGAAATTAATATGGAAAATGGTTTTTAAAAGGAACTAAATCATACTATGTTTTTAAGGAAAGAAATTTATATCTTGATTGATAAAGTAACTTCTTTTATTCAAACACATTGTGTTAAAATAATATTATAATTCAAGAAATATATCTAATGTGATACATTATTTTTTGAAACACTGGAAAACTGCAAATCTTATGATTGTATGAGTAACACACAGTTGGTTGAGATATGGAGAAATAAATAATATGAGATTTAACAGACTTTATAGTTTCATGATCTAAACTATTTCATTATAATATTAAAATCAATTATCTGAAAAATAAATTCTAAAATCAAGAGTTTTTAACAAATTTAAGTTAAATTATGACATACTTGACAAATGATATGCACTCAAGATAATTTTCAAGACCTCAGTAGAAATTTTATTTTTATATTTTTCAGTTGTTTCAATAGTTTAGTGTTCATAAAGAATGCAAAATCTGTTGTGTCAAACAAATAGCAAGTAAGAAAGGCATAACAAACAATGATTCTTTTTCCTCTCTTCTGTACATAGTGCTAGCATTGTATAAATAATTGGATATTTAGATATCAAAAAATATGATTTCAAATAGGAGTAGTATATAATCAGATTTATCACTACATTTCTTTTACTAGTAGGACATGTTAGTAAATAAACTCTATTCATTAGATGTTCTCTAAAACTTATTTTATTCAAAATATGTTCATTTAAAGTTATTTTCCACAGAATTCGTTTGTAAGAAATACAGGGCATAATCATAAACTATGGAAGTTGAAACAAAAATTTAAAAGATGACAATCATTAGGTTATCTTTCTTTTTAAGCTGTTGGCTTAAACATTTTAGACTGCATTGTTATATAAATTTTTAAAGGATCACATTTCATATTATTCTTTACTTTTTTCTTTTCTTCTCAATTTACATAATCAGGAGAAAAAAATTTTTTTTTTAAGAGAAAGATGTTTCATCAGTCAATGAGAGAAAAAGTAAAGGAGGGAACAAAATAATTAGTGACAATTAAAGAAAGAAAATGCATGAGGGGACTTTATATAAATTACTTCTCCTTTTCTCCCCTCTCCCCACCCAGTACCTTGAGAGTATTTAAAGTAAAATATCAAGAGAAAACTCATTGCCAAATAAACTCTAATTTAAAACAATACAACTTAGATTTCTTTGACTTTATATAAAAATTCATATTTTTCAAAGTTATTCTAGTATGATTTCTATTTCTGTGATAAAATGTTATGACCAAAAGCAAGTAGGGGTAAAAGGGGTTCATTTAACTTAGAGTTCCAGGTCACTTTCGGGAGGTGATGCACAGGTATCCTAGTCCCAGTTTGAGCACTGACCTTGAATCCTGGTGACATGGTAAGTGGCTTCTGTCTACATGGTATAGAAGGAGTTGTTCACACCCCCTGAGCCCCTGACTCCTGTTGCAGTTAGAGCTCCCACAGCTCCTACAGGAGAGGTGTGTGGCTATTCTTCATAGAGGAGCTGCATCAAGCCTTCCCACATGTAAATACGGTTTCCCTAAACTCTCAGTCCAAGCCATTGAGAAGTACCTGTTGTCAAACCCTGAATCACCCCCAAAGAGGTGGGAAGAGGTCTGCTCTCTCGAAACATCACCTGCAGCTCCACCAGCCTGAGGGTGGACCTGGAGGGGGATAACAGATGGACTGCAAAATAAATTAAAAACTAATAATAATAAAAAATAAAACAAGATATTCAAATGTTCACCAAAACAAAATTAAGGGATTATTGATTGCACTTCCTGATGAGCATAGATATAAAAATTATCAATAATGTCTTTCAAATTGATTTCAAATCACATCAAAGAGATCATTCACCTGATAAAATTGGATTTATCTAGATATGTCAGCATATTCAATCTACATAAATCAGCAAATATAATCAAACACATAAATAGACAAACACAAACAGAAGCCACATAGTTATCTCATTAGATGAAGAAAAGCCTTTTGGCAAAATCCAGAATTTCTTTATGATAGAAATTCTAGAATATTTAGAAATAGGAGATAAATAGTTCACCATGATAAAATAAATAAACAGGAAATATCTTATTGCCAGCAGCATGCTAAATAGAGAAAAACCTCAAAGCATTTCCATTGAAATCAGAAGCAAAAGAAAGAAGAAGACTGTATTAGTTAGGGTTTAGATGCTGTGAACAGACACCATGACCAAGGATACTCTTATAAAGACAATATTTAATTTGGGCTGGTTTACAGGTTCACAGGTTCAGTCCATTATTAAGGCAGGAACACGGCAGCATACAGGCAGGCATGTTGCAGGAAGAACTGAGAGTTCTACATCTTCATCTGAAGGCTGCTAGCATAATATTGGCTCCCAGGATGCAAAGGAAAAGGAGATTAAAGTCCACACCTACAAGCCCACACCAACTCCAACAAGGCCATGCCTCCCAACAGTGGCACACCATGGGCCAAGCATATATAAAAAATGTGAATTTCACTCTCTGGCCCCAATATGCTTATTCAAACACATGAGTATATGGGGGACATACATAGCTGTAGCACAATAAAAACATACATTTATTGTAACTTTGAAAGTCCCCACAGTATATAGCAGTCTCAACAATGTTAAAAGTTCAAAGTCTCTTCTGAGATCCATCCAATCACTTAAATGTAATCCCCAAATCAAGACAGGAAACCAGCTGTGCAAACTCAAACTCTGCATATCCATGCCTGATGTCAAAACAGTTTCAGATCTACTCCTTTTTCATCTTTGTTGACTGCAACAAACTTCTTTTCCTGAGCCACTTCTACTCCATTAACAGCATTCCTCAGGATGTTCTGGCATCTCAAAAATCTTGGCATCTGCAAGATAACTTCAATGTTACAGTTTCTTGTTTCAATGTCTGGAATCCACACATAATCTTCCAAGGGGCTGGCATCACTTCTTCAGCTCTGCCCGTTGTACCACTCTAATCTCAGATTGATGTACTCTTCTGCCACTACTATTCCTGGTGATAATTCCATGGTATTGGCATCTCTAACACACTGGGGTCTTCTTCTGCAATAAGGCTTCACCAATAGCCTCTCATGGGCTCTCTTCATGGTGCCAAGCCATACCTCCTTTGCACAAACCCTCCAGTCATGGGTTGTCAACTGCAACTGAGGCTGCACCTTCATCAATGGCCTTCTATGACCACTCACAGTGGCAAGACTCAGCTGCTTTTCATCACCCCTTCATGCCTTCAAAACCACTACTGTCTGGGTGACTGTTACACACTACCAAGCACAGCTGTAGCACCAGGTTCAACCATGGTTATCTTTGAAACACAGCTTCTTTGTGCTCTCAGAAAACACTTCCAAGAAGATTTCACCTCAGTGATGCTGCTCTTTTCTTAATCACTGCTAATTTCTTAGTTACAGCTAACCAGAATCAACTCTTCAAGTAGTTCCTTCTGTTTTCCACTCTAAAGCCAGAGTCAAATGGCTGATACTGTCATGTTCTACTGCTTGCTGGGATTAGAACATGCTCCCCTCCCTATTCTGTTAACCAGCTTTCTGTTTTCTGACTTCCTCACTATATAAACTTGGCTTTCCTGGAACTTACTCAGTAGATTGACCATGGACTGAAAGATCTGCATGGCTCTGTCTCCTGTAATGCTTGGATTAAAGGCTTATACTGTCATACCTGCATTTAAATTTTTCTTCACTTAGAACCTGCTTTGTCACAGGCTGGCCTTCCACTCAAAGATATGTTTCACTTTGTCTTCTGGAATTGATCGTGTGTATGACCATGACAGTATCTAAACTTAGCTAGTGAGGATCTTGTCCTCAAATCCCTTAATCTGTTATTTACTAGAACACAGGATTCAGCTCCATTTCACTTACTGGTGCCTCTTTGTTATTTAAACCATTGTTTTCCTTTCTAAGCTTGCTATAATTGTTCAAAATTCTCTTCATGAGACTTAACAAGTGAAAAAAGTCTATAATGGGCATTTCTGAGATTTCCTTTGTCAACGCAATTATTATACCTTAGCTTTAGGTAGACGCTTCAGACAAGGGCATAAAGCAGCCACATTCTTCACCAAAATGTGACAAAAACAGGCTCTATGCAACATACTAGAATTCTCCTCTGAAATCTCTAGAGTCAGGCTTCCACAATTCAAATCACCATCAGCAAAAAAGTTGTCCATACTCCTACTAGGATGTCTGAATATTCCCCCACTTAAAGCATTCTACTGCTTTCCGTATTCAAAGTCCCCAAATCCACATTCTGCTAAACAGAAGCATGCTCAGGCCTATCCCAGTAATACCCCAGTCTCTGGTACCAACTTATATATTAGTTAGGGTTTTATTAATATGAACAGACACCATGACCAAGGCAACTCTTATAAAGGCAACGTTTAATTGGGGCTGGCTTGCATGTTCAGAAGTTCAATCCATTATCATCAAGGCAGGAATATGGCAGCATCCAGGCAGACATGGTGCAGGAAGAGTTGAGAGTTCTACATCTTCATCTGAAAGCTGCTAGCAAATACTAGCTCCCAGGCAGCTATTACAAGGAAATTAAATTCCACAGCCTCAAGGCAATACTTACTAACTGGGCCAATCCCTGGGCTAAGCATATATAAACCATCACGATGTCTAATAACTCCTGTTCAATATAGTTCTTTAAATTATAGCTAAAGTAAGGAGACAAATTAAAGAAATAAATAGTATATAAGTAGGAAAAGTATGTTAAAGTATCCTGATTTGCATATGATATGCTTCTAATAAATAAAGGATCTGAAGATTCTGTGAAAACCTCAAGTATCTGGTAATCATATCCAACAAAAATAACAGGATAAGAAATTAATTTAGCAAAGTAGCAGTACATATAAGTCAGTACTTATCTGACATACTAGTGACATATAATAGTTAAATTTCAAGTATATATTTTCTGTCATTTTTTTTTATGTTGTGTAGGCTTTTCATTACAATTATTTACTTGCTTCTTTATTGTGTTTGCATATAGTTGTAGTTTTGGTGTAGGTGTACATGTGCCATGGTGGAAGTTAGAACACAATATGCAGGGTTTAATTTTCTCCTTTCACTCTGTGTTTCCTTGATAACCAATTCATGTCATTAGGCTTAGCAACAAGTATCTTTACCTACTTAGTTATCTCACCACTCATAGTGTATACTTTGAACAAATATGCTAAATTCTACTTTGCCAAATAATTCAAAAATCATTCTCCCTTTTTAAAGCCATTCTTACTTCATCTTATAAAATTATTATTTCCTACTATCTATGATGGCTTGAATAAGAATGGCCACTTGAGAGTCGTATTTGAATGCTTATGAAATGGCATTATGAGGTGAGAGCCTTGATGAAGAAAGCATGTCAGTGGGGATGGGCTTTGGGGTTTCAGATGCTCAAGCTATACCCAATAATTTTCTCTCATGCCTGCATAACCAGATGTAGAACTCTCAGCTACCTCTCTAGTACCATATCTACCTGTCTACCACAGTGCTAATTACCATGATGATAATGGACTAAACTTCTGTACTGTAAGCTAGTTACAATTAAATGTTTTCCTATATAAGATTTACTGTGGTCATGGTATCTTATCACAGGTATGGAATTTTTTTTTTTTTTTGAAATTTTTGAGACAGGGTTTCTCTGTGTATTCCTGGCTGTCCTGGAACTCACTCTGTAGACCAGGCTGGCCTCGAACTCAGAAATCTGCCTGCCTCTGCCTCCCAAGTGCTGGGATTACAGGCGTGTGCCACCACGCCCAGCTACAGCTATGGAATTTTAACTGTGATACTGTCTCTGATGGTTTGCATAAGTGTGTACCAGGGAGTGGCACTATTGTAAGATGTGACCTTGTTGGAGTTGGTGTGGCTTTATAGGTGTGGGCTTTAATCCCCTTGCCCTTTGCTTCCTGGGAGCTAATATTCTGCTAGCAGCCTTCAGATGAAGATGGAGAACTCTCAGCTCTTCCTGCAACATGCATGCCTAGATGCTGTCATGTTCCTACCTTGATAATAGACTAAAACTATGAACCTGTAAGCCAGCCCAAAGTAAATGTTGTCTTCATATAAATGTTGCCTTGGTCATGGTATCTGTTCACAGTAGCAAAGCTCTAAGAAAGAAATTTGTATCAGGAGTAGGGTTTTGATGTGATAGGCCTGACCATGCTTTTGTTTGGAAAAAGGTGCATTTGGGGTCTTTGGATTTGGAAATCCATGGTATGTTTTAAGTGGACCTTTTTTTTCTCATTAATCGTACCTATGTCTTTTTTTCTATATTCTTTGTTTACATTCCAAATGATTCCCCTTTCCCAGATCACCCCTCCCTATAAGTACCATAAGCCCTCTTCCCTCCACCCATTCCCCAATCAACCCCTCTCAATTCTCTGTTCTGGTAATCCCCTACATTGCTGCATCAAGCCTTTCTAGGACCAGGACCCTCTGCTACCTTCTTCTTGGGAATCATTTGATATGTGAATTGTTTCTTGGATATTCAGAGCTTCAGGGTTAATATCCACTTATCAGTGACTGCATTCCATGTGTGTTCTTTTGTGAATGGATTGCCTCACTTAGGATGATATTTTCCAGTTCCAACCATTTGCCTAAGAATTTCATGAATTCATTGTTTTTCATTGCTGAGTACTATTCCATTGTTTAAATATACCACATTTTCTGCATCCATTCCTCCACTGAGGGACATCTAGGTTCTTCCCAGCTACTGGATATTATAAATAAGGCTGCTGTGAACATAGTGGAAAATGTGTTGTTATTGCATGCCAGGGAATCCTCTGGGTATATGCCCAAGAGTGGCACAGCAGGGTCCTCCAGAATTGTCATGCCCAGTTTTCTGAGAAACCAACACACTGATTTCCAGAGTGGTTGTACCATCTTGCAATCCCACCAGTAGTGGAGGAGTGTTCATCTTTTTCCACATCATTGCCAACACCTGCTGTCTCCTGAGTTTTTAATCTTAGCCATTCTGACTGGTGTGAAGTGAAATCTTAGGGTTGTTTTGATTTGCATTTCCCTAATGACTCATGATGATAGAAACTGGGGAAGAGCTTTGAGCACCTGGGCACAGGGGAAAAGTTCCTGAAGAGAACACCAATAGCTTATGCTCTAAGATCAAGAATTGACAAATGGGACCTCATAAAATTACAAAGTTTCTGTAAGGTAAAGGACACTGTCAATAGGACAAAATGGCAACCAATAAATTGGGAAAAGATCTTCACCAACCCTTCATCTGACAGAAGGCTAATATCCAATATATACAAAGAATTCAAGAATTAGGCTCCAGAGTGCCAAATAACCCTATTTAAAAATGGGGTACAGAACTAAACAAATAATTTTCACCTGAAGAACTTCAAATGGCTGAGCACCAACTTAAGAAATGTTCAACCATCATTAAGTGGGGCTTAACAAGCTACCCTAGTAGGAATCTAAAAGACTTTATTGCTGTGAGTGATTTGAACTGTGGAAACATGGCACAAGAGGTTTCAGTGGAAAAGAATTTCACTGCATGGCATAGAGACTGTTTTTGTGGTATTTTGGTCAAGAATGTGGCTGCTTTTTGCCCTTGTCGGAAGAGTCTAATTTAGGCTAAAGTAGATAGATTTATATTAATTGCATTGACAAAGGAAGTCTCAAAAAAGCCCAGTAAAGACCTCCTTCTCTGGCTAAGTCTTACGAAGATTGTTTGACAAGCATAGAAAGGGAAAATATAAAACATATGCTTTGGGAATTAAAGGGTCACCAAAAAGTAAAATGAGCTGAATCCTCTGTTCAATAGGATAGCAAATTAAATGAGTGGAATTTTGAGGCAAGAGCCTACCCAGCTATGTTTAGATCCAGACATGGTGGTGTACACCTTTAATCACAGAAGATAATGCCAAGCAGATTGTCCAAGGCCATCTGAGCTCAAGGCCATCCTGGAACACAACAAGTTCTAGGAGAAGAAAAACTTAAATCTAGGCATGGTGCAACATACCTGTAATCACAGGAGATGGGCATCATGGATCTTTAAAATTTACATAAATCTACAGAGCAAGATACAAGTCCACCAAGCTTAGACAGTGAAGAAGTTAGAAAACAGAAAGCTAGTGATCATGTAATAGAACAAGGGGGCTGTCTTCCAGTTCCTTCAAGCAGCAGAACTCTGCTACTTTGGCCATGTGTCTCTGGCTTTAGAGTCAAAATACAAGGGACTACTGGAATAGTTGATACTGGTTAGCTGTAGCTAAGAAATTGGTAGTGATTAAGAAGAGACCAGTATCACTTAGGGGAGATCTTCTGGGAAGTGTTTTTTGAGAGCACACAGAAACTGTGTTCCAGAGATAGCCAAGTTTGTACTTCATGCTGCAGCTCTGTCTGGTAATGTCTAAGGTGTTCCAGCACTCAGGTGGTACTGGTTTTGAAGACATAAAGGAGTCATGAAGAGCAGCTGAGTCTTGGCATTGTGAGAAGCTATGGAAGGCCATTTTTGGAGGACCAGACTCAGTTGTAGTTGATGGGTCATGCAAAGGAGTTGAGACTTGTCACCAAGAAGAGAGCATATTAGAAGCTATTGGTGAAACCTAATTGCAAGAGATGGCTATGCCATGGAATGAGCACCAAGAATATCAGTGGCAAGGGAATAGATTAACCTGAGCTTAGAGTGTTATAGAGAGCAGAGTCAGGGAGTGGAATGTGATTGATTATATATTCTTGGCCCAAGGAGAGGCACTACTGGGACATGTGGGGTTTAATACACTTGTCATAGGTGCTTGGGGGTGATTATTTGGTAGCAGCTTTCAGATGAAGATGTAGAACTCTCAGCTCTTCATGCACCATGCCTGCCTGAATGCTGCCATGTTCCCCCCTTGATAGTAATGCACTGAACCTGATCCTTTAAGTCAGACCAATTATTGTCCTTATAAGAGTTGCTTTGTTCGTGGTGTCTGTTCACAGCTTTAAAAACCCTAATTAAGACACTATTCATTGATGAAAAATAATGTTATTTGGTATTTTATATTTTATCTTAATGTATACCTTACATTGCATCTTATTCCATTAAACTGTAGGGCTTCCAAAATCTCTTTCAAATGATTAAAAAATTTAACAGTGTTTGATAGTACACTATTCAATTCTGCTCTGTCTGACTAGCAATAAGTTCACAGAGAAATTTTTATTCCTTAATGCATTGTATACACTGGTATAAAACACATACCAAAATTTCAACTGAAATACATAAAATGTGGCTTAAAATAGAGAATAAGAAATTATATAAAAATAATATACCCATACTTTCAGAGATTACCTGAACTCAGGGCAAATATCTTACTCAATAGTCTAGTAAACTAACAGAGAAAAAAACCCAGCTAATTTAAAGGTAAAAACAGATGACATTTCTGTAGTCAGTTTCTTTATACTCATTATTATTATTTAACTAAATTAAAATTACATCACACTTTCCTATTTCCTCCATAGAACACTTCTGATTCCTAGCTGCCCTAGTGCTCTGTTAAATTCATAACCTCATAGTAAGTTCTATGTAGTCACACTATAGTATATTTGTTAAGACAAAGCTATTGGATAACTTGAAAACTAACTTTTAGGGTACCTTAGAGATGTGGTTCTTAACCTGTAGATGGCTCTGAAGACCATTGGAAAACACAAATATTTATATTACAACTCATAAAAATAGCAGAATTACAGTTATAAAGTAGTAATATAAATAATTTTATAACTGGGCATCATCATAACATGAGAAACTGTAGAATAGCATGAGGAAGGTTGACAAGCACATTCTTAGACAAACCACAATGACACTCTAAATATAAATTAACACACATTTTGAGAGAGATTAGACACTAATAAATACCAAACAAAAGTACAATTCTCTAAACAAATAATGTGAGGTTAATATTTTAGAGCCAGTATGAAAAAGAAAACCATGTAGATATCGGTTTGGTTTATTCCTATTTTTTACAATTTTCAGAAATACAAGTCAATGATAAATATACTGTTCAAGTACAACATATATAAGAATAATTTTTAATAAGTATAACAATAGAATACTGAATTTCTAACTGTTAAGAAATTGTATAAATACCTTCAGTGGATAAATAAAAATCATCATATGAGTTCCAATAACTAAAATTCTAGATGTTAATTGCTTTAATTCTACTTACTAGTTCATGTGCTAAAATTGTCATTCATAATGATTTCCACAATGTCAAAAGAAGACTTACAGGAGGATCTTAACAAACCCTTTTGATGGTATATCTTTCAGCAGTATGTTCCTTCTATTTAAGTTTCTTCATTAATATCATTCTATTTCCATTACATCTTCCTGAAATTTATCATAGGCCTAGCATACATGTGTCATGTTTTTAAAACTGCAACAAATGTATACTAAAAAGAGAGAACAAATCAAGAAAAGTATTGAACAAACTGTTGATTACTATGGTTAATACATTGAAGGCAGAAATATTCAATGCTATGTTGTAGAAATATATGATGCAATAAATAATTTTATAGGAACCAAGGCTAGAATGTTACCTCTTCTTTGTCATTATCCTCATTAGAACCTACATTTCCTATTATCATTCTCACTGAAATTTTCATTTAGGGAAGAATTGACTTTTAATAAAAAATATATAGGATAAATATTCCTAATCACATTCTTTCCAATCAATTTCAAAATTTTGTTTTTTACAGTATTTCTTTGAAGCTTGAGAATTACACAATAGAATTAGAGAACTGATTGTAACAAAACTTCATAATCTTTTAAATAAATGTACTCCATGTATAATCTTTGTATGGTTGTTTAGTCCCTGGGTACTCTGGGGGTACTGGTTGGTATATATTATTGTTCCTTCTGAAGAGCTGCAACCCTCTTCAGCTCCTTGGGTCCTCTCTCTAGCTCCTCTATTGGGGAACAGCTCTTGCCCCACACTCAGTAACCCCCACAGTCCCTTATCCCATTCCTCCTCACCCTATCTCCAAAAGAATGTCTTTTCAGGCCTCCCCTCTCCCTGGGAGCTCACATCTCTAAGGGTTATGTGACTCTTTACCCATCGAGGCAAGACCAAATAGTCTTCTACTATACATGTGTACAGGGCTTCAGGTAAGCTCATATATGCTGCCTGGTTGATGGTATAGTGTCTGAGAGATCTTAGGGGACAGGTTAGTTGAGACTGCTGGTCTTTCTATGAGGGCAACTTCCTCCTCAGCCTCTTCCAGCCTTTTCCATATTCCACCACAGTGGTCCTCAACTTTGGTCCAGTGTTTAGATGTATATATCTGAATCTGTTTGAGACACTTGTTGGGCCTCTCAGAGGACAGCTGTGCCAGAATCCTGTCTGTAAGCACACCATAGCATCAGTAATAATGTTAGCCCTTGGAGCCATCCCTTGAGATAGATCCAAAGATTGTCAGGACACTTG
Source organism: Apodemus sylvaticus (assembly GCF_947179515.1). Taxonomy (NCBI): domain Eukaryota; kingdom Metazoa; phylum Chordata; class Mammalia; order Rodentia; family Muridae; genus Apodemus; species Apodemus sylvaticus. Next base: position 50,812,795 of record NC_067495.1, on the reverse strand, counting down.
ACTGTCTTTCACTTATTCTCCTTTCCAATTTTTGTCCCTTTAGTTCTTTTATACAGGAATGATTCTGGGTCAGAATTTTTGATTGTGGGATGGAAATCCCATCCCTCTACTTGATGTTCTTTCTACTGGAGGTTGACTCTACAAGTTCCCTTTCCCCACTGTTGGACCTATTTTCTCAGGTTCCTCCTTTTGATCCTGAGGGTCTCTTACCCCCCTAGGTCTATGGGACTTTCTAGAGGGTGCCTAACCTCCCACTCTTCAAGGTTGTGTATTTATATTCATTGGGCTGGCCTTCAAGGCTTCTCTCTTGTCTCCACCCCCATACCTGATTGTGTTCCCCTTTTCAACTCCTTATCCTTTCTCCCACACAGCTCCAACACTCTCTCTGCCTCCCACGATAGTTATCTTCTCCCTCTCAAGTGGGGTTGTAGGACCCTCTTTTGGGTCCTTCTGAATGTTAATCTTCTTGAATTCTATGGATTGTATCCTAGGTGTTCTGTACTTTTTCAGCTAATGTCCACATATTAATGAGTGCATATAATGCATATCCTTTGGGGTCTGAGTAACCTCATTCAGGATGATGTTTTCTAGTTCTATCCATTTGCTTGCAAAGCTTATAATTTCCTCATTCTTAATAGCTGAATAGTATTACATTTCATGTAACCAGATGGAAAAAGCAAGGAAAAAAAATCACTGGAAGCCATATAATTTGACCCTATCAGATCTCAGTACTCCCACAACAGGAAGCCCTGGATCACCCAAAACACCTGAAAACCATGGTCATGATCTAAAATCCTATCTCATGAAGATAATAAAGTTCTTTAAGGAGGATATAAATAACTCACTGAAAGAAATACAGGTAAATAAGTTGAATCCCTTAAAGAGCAAGCAAATAAATTCCTTAAAGAATATATGAAAACAGGATCAAATAGTTGAGGGACCTGAATAAACTGATCTAAGACCTTAAAATTGAAGTGGAAACAATACAGAAATAAAAAATGGAGGCAACCCTGGGAACAGAAAACCTAGTAAAGAGGTCAGGAGCTATGGATGAACACATCAACCACAGAATACAAGAAATAAAAGAATATCAGGCTAGGAAGATACCTTAGAAAATATTGCCACAGTGGTAAAAGAAAATACAAAGCATAAAATTATTCCTAACCCAAAATCATCCAGGAAATCCAGAACACAATGAAAATACCAAACCTAAGAATAATAGGAATAAAAGAGAGCAAAGATTCTCAGCTCAAAGGACAAGAAAATGTCTTCAACAAAATCAGAAGAAAACCTAAAGAAAAAGATTGCCTTAAATGTTCAAGAAGTCTATAGAACACCAAACCAATTGGTCCAGAAAAGACAATCCTCGCATCACATAAAAAACAAAACACTAAATACACACAACAAATAAAGAATTAAAAGTGGTAAGGGAAAAAGACCAAATAACACATAAAAGCAGCCCTATCAGAATTACACCAGAATTTTCATCAGTGACCTTAAAAGCCAGAATGTTTTGCCTTTTTAACAGTTCCCTTGGTCACAGGGCTCTTTAATAGCAATGAAACCCTAGCTATTAGATTGGGTTTTTTTGTTTGTTTGTTTGTTTGTTTGTTTGTTCGTAACTTTTCAATTAGAAATGTGTAGAGGAGAAAACAACCCCAGAAATGTTCTTCTCTAATCTCTGTTTTCTCACTGTTCCATATTCCCTTTATTTCTTTCTCCTCTTTTTTAAACAAAATTCTTTGTTTAGCTCTGTATCCCATTTTTAATATGGTTATTTGCTTTTCTGGAGTCTTACTTCTTGAGTTCTTTGTATATATTGGATATTAGCCCTTGGTCAGATGTAGGGTTGGTGAAGAACTTTTCCCAATTTCTTGGTTGCCATTTTGTCCTTTTGACAGTGTCCTTTACCTTACAGAAACTTTGTAATTTTATGATATCCCATTTGTCAATTCTTGACCATAGAGCATAAGCTATTGGTGTTCTGTTCAGAAAAATTTCCCCTGTGACCATGTGCTCAAAACTCTTCCCCAGTTTATTTTCTATTAGTTTCAGTTTGTCTGATTTTATGTGAAGGTCCTTGATCCACTTGTAGTTGAACTTAATACAAGGAGATAAGCATGGATCGATTTGCATTCTTCTGCATGCTGACCTCCAGTTGAACCAGCACCATTTGTTGAAAAGGCTATCTTTTTTCCCCTGGATGATTTTAGCTCCTTTGTCAAAGATCAAGTGACCACATGTGTGTGGGTTCATTTCTGGGTCTTCAATTCAATTCTATTCTATTGATCTACCTGTCTGTCACTGTACCAATACCATGCAGTTTTTAACACAATTGCTCTGTAGTACTGCTTGAGGTTCGGGATACAGATCCCCCAGAAGTTATTTTACTGTTGAGAATAGTTTTAGCTATCCTGTTTTTTGTTATTTCAGATGAATTTGAAAATTGCTCTTTTTAACTCTATGAAGAAATGAGTTGGGAATTTAATGGGGATTGCATTGAATCTGTATATTGCTTTTGGCAAGATGGCCATTTTTACTATATTAATCCTGTCAATCCATGGTCATGGAAGATTTTTCCATTTTCTGAGGTCTTCTTCAATTTCCTTCTTCAGAAACCTGAAGTTTTTGTCATACAGATCTTTAACTTGTTTTGTTAGAGTCACACCAAGATATTTTATATTACTTGTGGCTACTGTAAAGGGTGTCATTTCCCTAATTTCTTTCTCTGCCTGCTTATCCTTTGCATATAGGAAGGCTACTGATTTTCTGGGGTTGATTTTATTTTATTTTATTACTTTTTACTATTTTTATTTTCTATATTTTTTGTTTACATTCCAAATGATTTCCCCATTCCCAGATCCACCCTCCCCATATGTCCCATAAAACTTCTTCTCTCCATCCATTCTCCAATCACCTCCCTCCTTTTTTTCTCTGTCCTTATATTCTCCTCCAATGCTAGATCAATCCTTTCCAGGATCAAGACCTTCTCCCCAAGGCACAAATCACATAACAAATAGGGTTGATTTTATAACCAGCCACTTTGCTGAAGTTGTTTATCAGCTGTAGTTCTCTTGTGGAATTTTTTGGGTAACTTAAGTATACTATTATATCATCTGCAAATAGTGATAGTTTGAATTCTTCCTTTCCAATTTGTATCCCTTTGACCTCCTTATGTTGTCTAATTGCTCTAGCTAGAACTTCAAGTACTATATTGAAAAGATATGGAGAGAGCGGGCAGCCTTGTCTAGTCCCTGATTTTAGTGGGATTGCTTCAATTTTCTCTCCATTTAGTTTGATGCTGGCTACCAGTTTCCTGTATATTGCTTTAAATATGTTTAGGTACGGGCCTTGAATTCCTGTTCTTTGCAGTACTTTTAGCATGAAAAGATGCTGAATTTTGTCAAATGCTTTTTCAGCAACTAATGAAATGACCATGTGTTTTTTTCTTTTTGTTTGTTTATGTAGCCGATTGCATTAATGGATTTCTGTATATTGAACCATCCTTGCATCCCTGGGATGAAGCCTACTTGATTATGGTGAATGATCATTTTGATGTGTTCTTGGATTCAGTTGGCAAGAATTTTATTGAGTATTTTTGCATTGATATTAATTTTTATTAAATATTAAACCTAGCTGACAAAAGAATAAACAGCAATAATATACAGAATTTTACTCTATGATATAATTTTAAATAAATTCCCAATTAAGGAACTGTAAACAAGATATGATATCTACCCTATATTTTCTGTGTTCCGTATTATGGTTCACACCTTTCCCTGCAATCCCAGAGCTGCATTACACTCTACATGCTATAGTTCCTGGTGCAATCTAGGAGGTCTGTTAACACCCAAGACAACCAGCAGGGTTACCTACAATTCAATCCAATGGCTGCTCAGGCCCCAGCAATCTTAGCAGCTGTGAGGTCTACCTTGTCCTTTCTGTGCTCCATCTTCCAGGCCACACCACTATCTGCACAAGCCCACAGAAGTGTCAAGAAGCCACCTGCACTGTATCAGAAAATGTTTGGTGTGTTTCTCTCTATGGAGTTATGACAAATGATGACCATTAAAAAATTGTAAGGCATACCAATACCATCAAACTTCATCCACCATGTTAAGTCCTTCTTGACAATATGTGTCCTTCCACATTTGCTTTAGCAAAACATATTTTCACCTGTGTCTGCTTCAGTGAAACATCCCTTCATGTCTCTGTCTTAGTGAAACACCCTTTCACCTGTGTCCTCTACAGGAAAATATTTTTCTTGTATTTGTCTTACCCAAACGCCATATGAAATAACTTACTTTTGAAAGAACCCTTATATTTCCCTTTCAGAAAAATCATTAGGTCTTACCTCAAAAGACTATACACCACAAAATTGGAAAATCTTAATGATTTTCTTTTTTTTATTTGATATATTCTTTTTTAGACTTTTTTCTTTTTTAACCTTTTAATTATATATTTTATTTTCTATATTCTTTGTTTACATTCCAAATGATTTCCCCTTTCCCACTTCCCCCCTCCCCATATGTCCCATAAACCTTTGTCTCTCCACTCATTCTCCATTCACCTCTCTCTTTTTTCTCTGTCCTGATACTCCCCTCCAATGCTAGATCAAGCCTTTCCAGGATCAGGACCCTCTCCTTACTTCTTCGTGAGTGTCATTTGTTACGCTAATTGTGCCTTGGGTATTCAGAGCGTCTGGGCTAATTAATATCCACTTATCAGAGATTGCATTCCATGTGTACTCTTTTGTGATTGGGTTGCCTCACTTAGAATGATATTATCCAGATCCAACAATTTGCCTAAAAATTTCATGAATTCATTGTTTTTAATTGCTGAATAGTATTCCATTGTGTAAATATACCACATTTTCTGTATCCATTCCTCCATTGAGGGAGATCTGGGCTCTTTCCAGTTATATTCTTTATTTACATTTCAAATGATTTCCCCTTTCCTGGATTTGCCCCTCCTCAAAAGTCCCATATGCCCTATATCCTCCCCCTGTTCCCCAATCAACCCCGCCCCACTTCCCTGTCCTGGTATTCCCCTAAACTGCTGCATTGAGCCTTTCCAGAACCAGCAGTTTCTCCTTCCTTCTTCTTAGGCATCCTTTTATATGTGAATTGTTTCTTGGGTATTTCAAGCTTCTAGGCTAAAATCCACTTATCAGTGAGTGCATAGCATGTGTGTTCTTTTGTGATTGAGTTACTTCACTTAGGATAATATTTTACTGTTCTACCCATTTGCCTAAGAATTTCATGAATTCATTGTTTTTAATCACTGTGTAGTATTCCATAGTGTAAATATGCCACATTTTCTGCACTCATTCCTCCTTTGAGGGACATCTGGGTTATTTCCAGCTTCTGGGTATTAATATATTCTTTATTGGATATCTTCTTCATTTACATTGCCAATGGTAAAACCTTTCCCAATATCCCCCTTTCCAAAAGCCCCCATTCCCCCAAAATTCCCTACACCTCCTCCCATCCTCTGCCTCCATGTATATGCCCCTCTACCCAACATAGTATAATCTGTGACCCAGCTTCTGGCTATTATAAATATGGCTGCTAAGATATAGTGGAGCATGTGTCCTTATTACATGCTGTGGAATCCTCCGGGTATATGCCCACGAGTGGTATAATGGGGTCCTCTGGAAGTATCATGCCCAGTATTCTGAGGAACCACCACACTGATTTCCAGAGTGGTTGCACAATCTTGCAATCCCACCAGCAGTGGAGGAGTGTTAGTCTTTCTCTACATCCTCACCAGCACCTGCTGTCACCTGAGTTTTTGATCTTAGCCATTCTGACTGGTGTGAGGTGAAATCTCAGTGTTGTTATGATTTGCATTACTCTGATGACTAAAGATTTTGAACATTTTTGTAGGTTCTTCTCAGGCATTCGATATTCTTCAGATGACAATTCTTTGTTTAGCTCTGTACCCCATTTTTAATAGGGTTCTTTGGCTCTCTGTTGTCTAACTTCTTGAGTTCTTTGTATATATTGGATATTAGCCCTTTGTTGGACGTACGGTTGCTAAAGATCTTTTCCCAATTTGTTGGTTGCCGTTTTGTCTGATTGACAGTGTCCTTTGCCTTACAGAAACTTTGTAAATTTATGAGGTTCTATTTGTCAATTCCTGACCTTAGAGCATAAGCTATTGATTTTCAGGAAATACTCCCCTGTGTGACAACTTCAAGTCTTGGCCACCATCTTTGCTTCTGTGACTGTGCAACAGATTGGTAGGCAGGTTTCACGAAGAGTGGAGGATCACTTGGGACACACTGCACCAGGACTCCACCTGCACCCAGGAACTCAGCAGCACCATAGCAGTTTGTGCCAGGGGAAAGCAACTCACACAGGGTTGCTTAGATAGGCCTGCAGGCACACAAGTGGGGCAAGCTCCAGCCAGTAACAATAGGCCCAACTAACACCAGAAATAACCAGATGGTAAAAGGCAAACATGGGAACATTGCTAACAGAAATCAAGGCAATATGGCACCATCCAAACCCAATTCTCCCACAACAGCAAGTCCTGGATACCCCAACACACCAAGAAAGCATGATTTGGATGCTGATGGAGGGCACCATGGAAGGCTTCAAGGAGGACATAAATAACTCCCTTGCCTCCTATCAGATCACTATGGAATAAAGGTGGTCTTCAATAGCAACAAAGACAACAAAAAGCCTACATACACATGGAAGCTGTACAATTCTCTACTCAATGATACATTGGTCAAGGAAGAAATAAGGAAAGAAATCAAAGAGTTTTTAGAATTTAATGAAAATGAAGGCACCGCATACCCAAATTTATGGGAGACAATGAAAGCAGTGCTAAGGAAAACTCATAGCTCTGAGTGCCTACAAAAAAGAAGCTGGAGAGAGCATACACTAGCAGTTTAACAGAACACCTGAAAGTTTTAGAACAAAAAGAAGTTAATACACCCAAGAGGAGTAGAAGGCAGGAAATCATGAAACTCGGTGCTGAAATCAACCAAGTTGAAACAAAAAGAACTATACAAAGAATCAACAAAAGCAGGAGCTGGTTCTTTGAGAAAATCAGCAAGATAGATAAACCTTTAGCCAGACTAACCAGTGGGCACAGAGACAGTACCCAAATTAACAAAATCAGAAATGAAAAGGGTAAAATAACAACAGAAACTGAGGAAATCCAAAAAAAATATTATATCTTACTACAGAAGACTATACTCAACAAAACTGGAAAATCTGGATGAAATGGATAAATTTCTAGACAGATACCAACTACCAAAATTTAATCAGGATCAGATAGACCATATAAATGGTCCCATAACCCCTAAAGAAATAGAAGTAGTCACTGACAGTCTCTGATCCAAAAAAAGCACAGGAACAGATGGCTTTAGTGCAGAATTCTATCAGACATTCAAAGGAGACCTAATGCCAATACTCTTCAAACTGTTCCACAAAATAGAAACAGAAGGAACATTACCCATTGTTCTTTGTTCTACAACATTACCCTTTGTTCTATGAAGCCACAATTTCGCTGATACCAAAATCACACAAAGATCCAACAAAAAAAAGAAACCTTAGATCAATTTCCCTTATGAATATAGATGCAAAAATACTCAATAAAATTCTGGCCAACAGAATCCAAGACTACATCAAAATGATCATTCATCATGATCAAGTAGGCTTTATCCCAGGGATTCAGGGATGGTTCAATATACGGAAATCCATCAATGCAACCCACTAAATAAACAAACTCAAAGAAAAAATGCATGGTCATTTCATTAGATGCTGAAAAAGCATTTGATAAAATTCAGCATCCTTTCATGTTAACAGTCTTGGAAAGAAAAGGAATTCAAGGCCCATACCTAAACATAATAAAAAGCAATATACAGCAAACCAGTAGCCAACATCAAACTAAATGGAGAGAAACTTGAAGCAACCCCACTAAAATCAGGGAATAGACAAGGCTGCCCTCTCTCCATATTTATTTAATATAGTACTTGAAGTTCTAGCGAGAGCAATTAGACAACAAAAGGAGGTCTAGAAACTTTAGAAAGTAAAGCTTTGATAAAGAACTTCACTGAGGATTTGTTTTGAGAGCATACAGAGATACTTACTTCTAATTCTTTCTCTCTCCCTCTCCCTCTCTCTCCCTTCTCCCTTTCCATCTCTCTCTGCCCCTGTCTCTTTGTCTCTGTCTCTTCTCTCTCTTTCCTGTCCATGGATAAAATGTGATTACCAGCTTTGTGATTTGCCATCTGGTGCCATGACTCCCCCGCCATTTTTGGGTTCCTTGTTTTAGTGCCATAAGCCAAAAGAAAATATTTCTTCCATGTTATATTTTACAAATTATTTATCATCTATCTGTTTCTATGTATACATATATAGAACTATATATACACAGATACCTATATATGCATGTATACATAGACATATATACACATATACATACACCTGTATCCTTGTCTGTATACCACATGCATGAAGTGTTGCTGCAGGCCAAAAGTTGGCAACATGCCTCAGGGAACTGAACTTATACATGTTTCTAACCTACCATGTAGATGATAAGGATTAAATGCAGTTTTATGGAAGTGTTTCTAACTGCTGAACCATCTCTCTAGCCTCCATATATTGATTGTTGTCATGTGTTTTATCACCACAAAAAGCTACTATGCTTTCTTATATGGTATGAGACCTCACAGTTCAGAGATTGAGTCTAGGAAGAGACTCTGTCCTTATAATTTTGAGCAATTTTGAAACCATTAAAGACTATTTAGGCATTTAACAGTTTGACTAAACACATTTTTGTAATTCCGTATGAGGTTTTGCCTAAATAGTTATATGTTTGTGTGTTAAGCAGGCAAAGGTTAATTAATAATAGTAAGTAATTAACAGAATTCACATTACATTTGAAAGACAAGCTTCTTGGCCTATTAGTGAGGCAGTTTATAGACTGGGAAAAGTGAGGTTGTAAGACCAACCTTGAATATATGTGACACTGTACCATTGGCTGATATCCTATACTAAATAAGAAGAGAAATTGAATTTAGTCATAGAAATTATCTAGTTGCTTTTTGATTGTGGGTGAAATGTGACAGTATGCTTTAGATTCCTCCCAAAACTGAAGTGTCTACTCCCCATCAGGATTGAATGTATCCCCTCACACTCTGTCAGATTTTCCTTTATTAAATTGTTTATGTTAGTTTGTTTCAATAACCAGAAATTTTATACATATATATATATATATATATGCCTATGTATGCATGTGTGTGTGTATATGTGTGTGTGTGTGTGTGCATGTCTGCATATCCAAGCACATACCTACTACTCCAGGGAAAAGGACAGAGCTCCATTTACTTTTTCTAACTTGATATTTGATGCATCCAGTTTTATCCCATAAACAACTGACAGAAATTACATTAGGAATCATACTACATTGATACTGATACTTGATATGTCTATCTAAAAAGAAGTACATTAACAACAACTCCTTTAGGATCAAGCATAGCCCTTTATTCATGAAAATGTGTACTAAATTGCACTGAATGGTTTCCCTATTATTATTATTCATAATTCTGAAGTTCTGTTAAATCTTCACAGAAATATTGAAGTCTCAATTTATTTTTACTTTAATATGACTTTGTCTTCCAAACAACAAAATATACTTTAAACAATCTTCAATTTATGCAAAGAATGCCATTGCTAGATCCATTTTAAAAGTAGGCTTTGTAATTAAAACTTTGCAGTTGCTTCTAATACAAAGAATTTGGTAAAAATTGTATTAATTTATCAAATGTTTTTATCCTCCCTAACCATACTGCTAAATTAAGATGTTCTTGATAAGAAGTTATTACTCAGTTTCTGTTAATTTTATACTCTTCATCTGTATTATGGGAGATTTTCTTTAGATAAAATTGAGGCCTCTTACTCATTATTTTTGCTCTGTATTCTATCATATCTAAAAGTCCATAGGAAAAAGTTTTTTTAAGTTGTATTATTCAATTTGTGATATTTATAGAATTTGAATTGAATTGGAAATTGAGGGCCTCATATGATTTTATGAACTAAGATTAGGTCTTTTTTGGATGGGTTCTTCATCTTTATCTTCATCTTCATCTTTATCTTCATCTTTATCATTACCATAAAGATCATCATCATCATCATCACCATCAGTATCACATTGGTAATCCACTAAAGGAACCAGGCTGCTACAGTGTGACCTACTCATTCTGTTAGCAGAACCATCCCCATGAGATGAACAACATTTAGAGTCTTCAGATGAATTTCTGTTTTTGCGTTCTATTAAATTTTCACTTTCATTTCTCTCTTTTATTTTCATAATTATGTCATAAGGACTTGGAAAGTCTCTTCTCTTTGGTAGAATAGCCCCTTCTCCTGCTTTAATTCCTCTACAACTTATGTCTGCCTTGATTTTTAACTCCATAATGTTGGTACGTCTGCAATATATTTTCTGGTATATTATATTATGTAAATTTCTTCTTACTTGGCGTTCTCTCTTCTTTTCCTCTTCATATTTAATTTTTAATCCTTTAAAAGTCTGGACATATTCAATTGATTCAAAAGCAAGAAAAAATTTTTCCACAATGTTTGCAATAAGAGACTTTATGTTTTCTTGTCTTATAAATTCAAATAGCTCAATAATAGCTGAATTTAACATATTATACCGATGTCCATTATGAATAAAAGCATTTACAACTGGTTCAAACAGGTTTTTCTTAATTATGTACATATTGTAAATTTCATCTTTAAATCCAATCATCTTTCTCATAAACCGGACAGCACACAAAGTCAGAAACATGTGTTTTGAACTCATTAGCCCCAAGATACTGCTGAGTAAGTTATTATTCAAAATATAATTTTTCATGTACGTTGAGTGGTATTGTACACAAAAAATAAGCATTTCTAAAACTACTTCCAGCAATTGTGCATTTTGATAATTATCAGGGCAGATATTAACCCTATTATTGGCATTGTCAGTCTCTATTGTGGTAGACAAAATTGGTGCTATGAGGTTACTCATGCAACGTGTATAGAAGAAATTGAGAAATTCCTCTTTTTCACATCCATTAGCAGTGACATGCATATTTTCTGGATCAAGAAGTATACGAAGAACTGCTGGCAAAGTGACGCCTTGTGAAAATTCAGGGTTAGAATCACAGATCATGTGCTTGATCATTATATTAATGAGAAGGTCATCATTATCTTCACTATCCTGAGCTTCTTCCAGTAGATACTCTCTGACTAGGCATGGATTATATTCTACTAGATAAGGAAATATATCTAGAGCAGCTGCTTGTATTTGGTAACCATGCATGTGCACTGCAACTTTCAAGGCACTCATGATTCCTAGGTTTATTAATGTTTTCAGTAATTCATCTTTCTCTTGATTCTCTAATATCTTAGCAAATGCACAGAATTCCTTGAAGAATAATAGCAATTCATGCCTTCTCTCATCACCCACAGTGTTATCTTTTAACTGGGAAAGAACTTTGAGCAAAAATTTTTTATCATCCTGTAGCATGGTAATTATTTCAATTTTGTTGAAAATAATCATAGTGGTAAGATCAGAAAGAAGATTTGGTTCAAATATGGATGGTGTGGGCAACATAATATCATGAATATATTGCATTCTGTAGGTCCGTTGTATTGTTTGCCTAAGTTGGGAGTGTGTTATTGGCATAATTTCTTTGAATTTTGCATTTTGAGTCAGAAACTCCCTGTACTGCTTTGGCTGATCCAAAGTAGAGTCATATTCGAGGCATCCTACCATATCCATGAAAAATTCATCAGAAAATATGATGTTAAACAAACGTGTATCATCTAGAAACAGGATTCCTTTAATGATGGCATTCAAATAGTGTAAGCCTTCCATGTTCTTCAGGTTTTCACAGGTATGAAAAAGCTGTAGCAATTTTTTAATATAAACTCCTTTTTCCAAGACGAGTGCCAGCCTTTCCTTGTGGCTTGGTGATTCATTGACATAAGTAAATAAACCTGCAATATTTTCAAGTGTATGGAGTTCACAGTTTGGCATCTCAACCAGATCCCAGATTGGCAGCAGATCTTCAAAAGTTTCCAGACCATCACCAAGTTCTTGTGTAGTTTCTATACTTGGATCTATACCTTGAACTTTGCAGATATCTTCCCAAATCTCTTGACAACCATTTGGTTCCTGGAAGTATATTGCCATACCACAGTTCTCAGCTTCAGACCAAATGATTACCTCATCTCGTTTGTAATAGGGCACATTAGGATTTATTTTGTACTCCATAATCGGTGAGCCATCTGATTCTGAGTGAACAAGCAGGCACATGCCCTGGAACTTTTCAATGTATTTGGATGAAATTTGTCCTGCACCTATGCGTTTCCACTGCTCATCTTCGGACATTATATAGACTTTTACTCTATGAGGTTTGTCATCCATGATGATCTCTGACTCTGACTTGCTAGGCCATGTCCTAGTGTAGACCTTGGCTTCCTGTACTCTGTCTAAAAGTTGCTATCTCTGGATATCTTGGCCAGCAATGTCAACAATGGCACAATTCTGAAAAAAAATTACAAGAGAGCAAATTACTGGTTGTTAAATGAATGACAGATGTTAAGAGAGGACTCAGAACAACACCTTAAAATTACTCATGGTGAAGGTCCTGATACTTATCAAATATTTCCTTACTTAACTATCACAAACAAACCTCTCTCTGGAACATTTGAATACCTGAGCCTGCCTTAGTTCTGGCAGAATCTTGTGATTCACACAAGATTCTTCCTAAAAAGAATGTGCTTATGTAATCAATACTATTAAAGGGACCTGCCTCCCCTACTTTAAAAATGCAAGCATAGAAAATACTACATATGTTTTGAATAACATGTTTTGTTTCTCAAAGGTGTTTTCACTCATCAGAAGTGTGGTTCTTATGCCCTTAAGCAAAAGGACATTTAATTACCAATGTTTTGGCCAAGTCTATCCTTCACACTGTATGCCAATGGAAAGCTGGGGCACATAAGCAATGATACATCATCTACAGACAAGATACCACCCACAGAATCAGAGAAATATAACTGGATTTACCTATAAGACATACTTTTGTGCATCTTTTACTGTGTATCACATTCCTAGATATTAAGAGAAAATATTTTCTCAGCTCTGGCAGTCCATTCTGTTGAGCCTGAAATTTTACCTTCCAGTAGGTGAAATATTTAGTCAAACTTTTCCCTTTGCCTAATCATGAACTCTGTTATTGAGAATTGGGTCTAAAAGTAAGTGAATGAAAGTTTGCTAAGATTGAGAATTGACATATTTAAAATATTTCATTTTTTTCTGTTCCTTTTTTTAAACCATAGCTGTATTATATTTTGAACTGGCTAAAACCATATCTCTTTGTCATCCTGACCATCAGAAGTCCAATGCCCAGCTCAAGAAGAGACACTCTACTAAATCACAGGTCACTGTGGCTACAATACCAGAGAGGAAATGAAAACCAAGAACAATATAGCCCTCCAAAACTACATAAATCAAAAAAGAAAAAAGAAAAGAAAGAAAGAAACAAAGCAAGTCAAAACAAAACCCAGAAATTGCCACCTAGACCAGTTATCATCAGAAACCCAGATGAGTAGACAGCACTGTAAGAACACAATCATGACATTCAGGACACTATGTCAGGACCAGAGTCCAGCTTTCCTACTAAGTTTGAGAACTGATTCTTGCAAATTATTATTTCACGTTCTTTTATAAAAAATAGGGATAGATAGTGCTTTAAACATGCTAGAGCCATTTCTGTGGGATTTTGTAATGCTAATGAGTGGCTCTGCAAGTAAACTATATCTTGCCTGCATCTGTTCATTATAAAGAATATAATAAAAGTTACCTCATAGTTGCTAGAATTTCAATGAGTAGTAACATAATAGATTAAGTGTACTTGAATATTTACCACATTTAAGAAGCTTGAGAAGGACTTTACATTTTTGCCTAAAATGTCATAATAATATAGCAATATATTTGTATTAATAATCCATTTAGAGTCAAGGAACAAAAAAAGCAAATACATTGTCAGAGTTCAAATATTTAATAAGTTGAGGAATTCTAATTTGTGCGTGTCTTCCTAATTCCAAAATTGGTTAAATGAGGAATTCAACTGCCATGGCTATCTTTTCTTGGCTTTCATTATACTCTAGTTCACATTCCCATCTATATAATTTGTAATCAACATTAAATAATCAAGAAAGTCACACATTTCCTGCTTTAGATCCACATCTGTGTATAGACAACAGAAAAATAGAAGCTTGGATATGGCAACTCTGTTAAATATAATTTTAATAGTATCTAAGTTGATTTTTGATGTGACAGCAACTTCTACAGTTTTCTTTTTCAAGAAATATTTCTCCCAAATATTAACCCTGTTATTTCAAGAGAAAAGCTGACAATTGTCCAAATTAAGTCCATTTAAACTTCCACAATCCTAACTGTAGTATGTACTTCATTTTGCCATAGGACTAGTAATGTGCGACAATTCTTGAGTAGGGTCCAGAATGATTTTTATTTGTTTCAATCATAACAAGGCATTCAACAATGCTCTAGAATATTCATCAAGACACTAGAGCTTTCACATTAGGAAATTTGTGAAGAAATAATAATTTTTGAAAACAATTTAAGAATTTAAGAATATAAGTTTCGAACAAAAATCAAGAATTATATAATTATAAAAATAAATAACTTTATGAGAAGAGTTACATGTATATATTTAAAATACTTCATTTTAATGATGATTAGAAATATAAGGTAATGCACTCACTAATAAGTGGATATTAGCCTGGAAAACTGGAATACCCAAAACTTAATCCACACATCAAATGAGGTACAAGAAGAACGGAGGAGTGGCCACTGGTGCTGGAAAGACTCATTGTAGCAGTATAAGGCAAAACCAGAACAGGGAAGTGGGAAGGGGTGGGTGGGAGAACAGAAGGAGGGAAGGGGGCTTATGTGACTTTCAGAGAGTGGGGGGCCAGAAAAGGGGAAATAATTTGAAATGTAAATAAAAAAATATCAAATAAAACATTTTATAATTAAAAATTTGAAATATGAGCTAAAAAATTCATCAAAATTTTGTTTCTACTGTATTTATATAAAGTCTCCCTTGACTATTAATTATAATACTGTCAGCTCTCTAAATTTGTTCTTAGGAAATATTCTATTAGAAGATTCAGCACAAATCCATGTATTTTTACAATTTTATCTCTTGCAATTTCTTTTAGGCCAGTAATGGTCCCTTTATTTTAATTAGGTTAACACACATTTTATGATTTTATAAAAAGGTATGCTATTAAAAATGGGCTGTAGTAGTTATTGCTATTGCTGAAGCAGTTTTGTTTCCTTTGTTTCATTGTTTGAAGAAATAATATTCATCTGTTTCATTAGTTTTATATATATATATATATATATATATATATATATATATATATATATATATATATATATGTCCAAAGCTATTATATCATCATTTTTTATTTCTGATATTTTCCAGGAAATTAATAAATAAATGTAAGCAAACACAATGTTCTAGGAAATTTTATAGCTTTATATATGTGGGTTATATATTATATATTCATATATACATATATATGAATTACAAAGCTACAAATTCCCTAGAATATGTTATAAACACACACACACACACACATACACACACACACACACACACACACAAGCATTTATATTTTCAATTTTTAACTTTTGTAATTTACAAATGCTATTTCATAGACAAAATGAATGGTTTTAGATATCACTAATGATATAAATCACAGTTCTTTTTTGGATATTTTCTTAATTTACATTTCAAATTTTATTCTCTTTCCCAGTTTCCCCACTAGAAACCCCCTATCCCATTTCCCCTCATCCTGCTTCTATGAGGGTGTTCCTCCACCCACCCACCTATTCCCACCTCCCTCCCCGCACATTCCCCTATACTGGGGAAGTAAGCCTTCACATAACCAAGAACCTCCCCTCCTACTGATGCCTGAAAACACCATCCTCTGTTACATATGTGGCTGAAGTCATAGGTCCCTCCATGTGTACTCTTTGGTTGGTGGTTTAGTCTCTGGGAGTGCTGGAAGGTTTAGTTGGTTGACATTGTTGTTCTTCCTATGGAATTGCAAGCCCCTTCAGCTCCTTCAGTCCTTTCTCTAACTCCTCCATTGGAGACCCCATGTTCAGTCCAATGATTGGCTGTGATCATCTGCCTCTGTATTTTCAAGGATCTGGCAAAGTCTCTCAGGAGACAGCTATATCAGGCTCCTGTCAGCATGTACTTTGGCATCCACAATAGTGAACATAGTAGTGCATGCGTCCTTATTATATATTGGAGAATCTTTTGGGTATATGCCCAGAAGTGTTATAGCTGGGTCCTCAGGTAATACTATGTTCATAGTTCTTTTTTAATGTGGTATTGAGTCTTCGAGAACTTAACATTTTGCATCCCAATATCACTCGTCACTCCATTGCACCTTCTTTTTGAACATAGAACTTCCTCCCTAAAAGGAAAATAAACCCTCACTGTGGAAGCTGTAGGGCATTGCAGTATATCCCACAGTATACTATTTTGTCCACATATTTTAACCTACAACTGTTCCTGTCAATGAGTCATTGGTCTGGTTGGAGGCCTCTGGCTTCTGCTTCACTATCGATACTAGATCTTTCCTGGGATTCATCAGATATCCTGCTGTTGTCCCTTGCCTTGGAGGTCCTCCAGCTCTGTAATGTACAATTTCTCAGTAAGTACTTGTTTTAAGCTCTCATTTTCTCCAAAAATATTTTCAAGTCCTCTGTTTGTTTTAAGAGGCTCACTCTACTCATCTCTTTAAGACCTCCCTAGTCACATGCTACAGCAACTCATATATGGAGTAAATTTTGGGATGCACCATCTTAAAACCCTGGATCTGGAACTGGGTAGTTGTGTTGCATAGCCCACCAGCTCTTTTGTTTCCACACAACCAGTTCTAGATCTCTTTCTTTACCCAGGTGAAGGATGGGACAAGCTATCCTACCTACAGCAGCCTGTATGGGGCGGAACTGTTCTTCTTTGCTCAAACCATCAGGGCCACCTCTCCAGGACCAGCACCACCACAACCAGCTCTCCAGCCCTGCCATAGGGAGGGGTTGGACAAGCTCAAACAAGCTTGGTTCTTTACAGTACACTTATTATCTTCACCTTTTGACATACTTGAACACTTACCTTATAGTGTCTTTCTTATTTATACTGTTACAGTATTGGGAGCTAATATCTCTGCTTAAAATACATCAGATATACTCCTATTTCAGGGTCTTTATACCTGTTAGTATTTTGGCAAGAAATGTACAATTTCTCAGAAAGGACATGTCTTAAGCACTCATTTTCTCAAAAATTTTAAGCAAGTTCTCATTTCCTTTTAAGATTCGTAATCTACAGATCATTTTGAAGTTAAAAAAAAAAGCTACCCATGTTTTTCTTTAATGTATCTTTTCTCCATAGCATTTAGCATTTTCTGAACATTCACATTTCATTAATCCTATTAGTTCACTATTGCTGTTTCTAAATGTATTATTTCCTTTGAAAATTTGACTAGCTCCAAAAAATAAATGTGTGTGTGTGTGTGTGTGTGTGTGTGTAATGCTGGTGAATAATATGATCTGTATTATTATCAAAAACATGACATACCAGGAATGCATTTTAAAATTTTCATTACATTTTTATTTCTTTTCTGTCTATGTGGTAGGTGTTGGAGATATATATGCCATAGTGTCTACATGGAGATTAAAAGACAATTTGTGAGTGTTGGTACTTTTCTTCTACAACTTGTGTTTGAGGAATGAAATTCAGGTCATCTAGCTTGGTAGCAAGTGCCTCCACCAAATGACTCATCTTACCAACACAGAAATTTATTTTTGATTTGTACAATAAAATAATTCAGGAAAATATTCCATATTTGTTTACAGTTCCTCCCACATACAATGTTAAAATCCTTTTATACACTTGCCAAATGCCAGGTAAACTATCATTTTAAACAAAGATAAGAGATCTCACTACATCTTAAGTGTAATTAATGTTTAGTTTACATACACATTAAGCACCTCATAGTTGTTATATTGAGATATATTATAAAGTAAATTTTAATAAAGACCAC
Organism: Apodemus sylvaticus; assembly: GCF_947179515.1. Taxonomy (NCBI): domain Eukaryota; kingdom Metazoa; phylum Chordata; class Mammalia; order Rodentia; family Muridae; genus Apodemus; species Apodemus sylvaticus. The sequence continues at coordinate 50,794,631 of NC_067495.1, read as the reverse complement.
TCTTGTAAAACATCTGCAAGCACAATATTTTTTTAGTGTGATTAATTGGTTGGATTATTACCAAACACACTGAAATACCACACATATATTTAATGACTAGATAGCTAATTCACCTGTTGTAATAACCAATACTGGCAAATATCCACAGGTATGTTAGACAGAGTTGCTTCAAGCTGAAAATGACTACTGAAAATCAGCAAAAGTTAAAAAAATCAAGTCAAAAATCTGTGCTCCTATTTGCATGTGTGATACCATAAAAGAGAGTATTTGAAAGTCTGTCACCCTCAAATTACAATTAACTGTTCTACACATTTGTTCCAAAACCACAAGTTGCATTTATTATCAGGTTTTTCTCCAGAAAACTAGTTGTTTTTTGTTTTGTTTTGTTTTGTTTTGTTAAATGGCTATTTTAGCTACCCCATTTCCTTTTTCCTGCAGTATCACAAATTGTTTATAATACCTTCATTTGTATCAACCCATGTTTCATGTCTTTATTTTCATTTCTAACCATCCTCTGTTCATGTTGCTCCAGATTGCTGAAATTGTTGCATAATACTTGCCACACTAACCCTTCTGTTCTGCTGCTTACATTCATCGGAACTCCCTGACAATATATATATATATATCTTACACAGTTTGCCTGAAATGTCAGTCCTTCAGAATCCCTTCTCACACAATGTGAGATTGTAATCTCCTTTCTCACTAATATATTCTACTTCCCATTGCATGTAGAGTGTTTTTCATTGGGAATTGTTCCATCATTTTTGTTTTACTTCATTTTTTTAAAATTTTTGATAATTTCATAAAGAGCACTGTATCTACATCTTTTCCATGGTTTCCTTTCTTCCTCCACCTTCTGCCATGCTATTCCTATCCCCTCTAAAATCTATGGCTTCCTTTATTTTAATTATTATTATTTCACACACACACACAACTGTTTCCTCCATGTATATATGTATAGGGATGACCAATTGGAATTGGACAAGGAGCTATTCTAGAACACTGATTCTTTCTTTTTCAAAAATTAGATGACTGTAGCCCTTCTTCTAGGGGTAGAGCCTTATTAGATTTTATACATCCATGGTGACATGTCAATTGGTGATCTCATGTTCAAGTCTTATTTAGGGAAACATATTTTTGATATCTCATGGATGCAGCTCACTTGTTATGAAGAGAAATTAATAGCTCAGGGTTTTATAATCTTTCTGCCTATTCTTCTGCAATAATCCCTGGGCCATATATGTAGTAGTTGTTTTGCAGATATATCAGTTGGGGCTAGGCATCCAATGGTCTGTTGTTCTCAATACTTTGTCCAATTCTCTGTAGGGTCCTTGATTTCACAATTTATAGGTACAGTATCAGGCATGAATTCTCTCATACTGAATGAAGCTTAAATTCAGTTAAACTGTTGATTTTTATGTACAACATATAAGTACTACTATTTCACTCTCAAATACAGTTTGCCATACTGGCCTTTCTTATTATTCATAGGCTTTACAGTGAAGTAGGACTATTGAGTGCTCCTGTGATTAATTGTTCTGTAATTCTGCCCCTGCTGGTAGCTTAATCCCTTCAAAGGCAAAGAAGGAAACACACAGCACAATTCTTCTTTATATGGATTTACTCAGAGACAATAGACACTCATATGATGGTATGAATGAGCATGAATCCATCTGAAAGGTCACTCATTATATTGGAAATGTTACAGTATAAAAAGAATCAAACTTCCATTCAGTTCATTAAAATGTTAAGCTAGTATCAGGTTTTGATAACCAGTCCTATTTTTTCAAGTTCTTTTCTAAACTTTTTCAAATTTATGAGGATAATAAGGTTAGAAAAACATGTGCTGGGGCTAGACAGATAGCTCAGAGGTTAAGAGCACTAGCCGCTCTTCCAGAGGACCTGAGATCAATTTCTAGCACCCACATGGCAGCTCTCAATTACCTGTAACTCCAATATCAGGGTTTTGACACTCAAACACAATAATAATGAAAGCAAAATACTAATACACATAAAATAAAAATTAAAAAGAAAGAAAATCCTATGCTAACTTATATTGCAAGTAAACATTATGACCTTAAATTTCATCCTTGTTAGTTCAATAAGTTGTATATGATATTATTCTCTTTGGCTTCAGTATATTTGGGTCCTAAAACCAGTTTAAATATGTTTCCATATACCACTTATTACTCTGCACAGCCATCTTTCTCTCCCTAAAGAAAACACCGGACCATTAGATAGAAAATAATAGGTAGACAGTTGTTTGTGTGTCTGTTAAAGATTTTGTCCCCAAAATAGAAACTGTCTTAGAAATTTTATTATTTTTTTCTCCAAATTCAAGTAAACTAACTTGGAATGTATTTCCTCTTTGTTCATGATACTGATTGAACTAGAAACACTAGTTTTTGAGTTATATATGCACTGAACTGAAAATCAGCAGTATCTTGCTCCTTTTACATTTTACAGCTTTTTTTTCTATACATGTTTTTCTTACTCCCTTTTCCACTTTGACTGACAAATTGCTTTTGTAGACATGGACAATGTAGCTATTTCACTTTTGATCAAGTAAAGTCATTTTTGACATAATCACATATATAAGCCTGACATTCATTTGAACTACCTAAGTTAATGCAGGTGAGAAACTAATTTCTTACATGAATTTATCCAAATTATTTCTATTCATAGCTAGAATTGAATTTTCTGCAAAAGTATTATTATTCTTATCAAGTATTTTTTTTTTTGCTTTACATTTAAAGACCACCAGGTTGAGAAATGTAGCAGTGTCCACAAAGAATATTTTCTAATATTATTTAACTTGTACCAATGGGACTTACTGTCTTTTCTTTTGAGTAAACCTTCATGCCTCAGTTTCTTTCTGTTTTTTTTTTCAGAGACATACAATTTTACACAAACTGGGTTGCTTCCTTTCCTATGAAGGTTAAGTGTCAATCTTCTCATTCCAAACACATGGATTTGTTGTTTGTTTGTTTGATTGTTTGTTTGCTTTGGTATTTTGTGTCCCCAAGACACAATTAGCCATTTCTACCTGTAGTCATTCCTGTAGGGAGTTGTTCCACCTTAATCGTGTATACCATCTTCACCAGATTATCGCTAGCATATTACTCTTTGTTGTTGCTGTTGCTGCTTTTTTTTGAGACAGGGTTTCTCTGTGTAGCCCTGGCTGTCCTGGAACTCACTCTGTAGACCAGTCTGGCCTCAAACTCAGATAACTGCCTCCCAAGTGCTGGAATTAAAGGCATGTGACACCACTGCCTGGCTGATGTCAATGTTGAATTATTTCTTTTGTAAATGATTATTAATCTGGTTTTTGTGGTTTCATTTTTTTCTTTAATGTTCCAGTAGCATAACCCAAAGAAAAATATCATTCCAATAGGTAAAGAAATCCCTCATTGATGTAAAATTACATTTACCTAATTATGAAATCTTGGCATTTTTTTTCTTACATGACTTTAACCAAATTATTTCTATTCTATTTCTTTAATGTTCCAGTAGCATATCCAAAATTGGTACCAGTGTAGTGTGTATTCCTGTGACAACCGGACCATGTTTTGGGAAGGACTGTGGAAGGACTTTGGAACTTTGAGCCAGAAAAGCCATTAGGATATTAAGAGCTCTGTGTAAAGTTTTGTAGGAGCTTGGAAGACAATGTTAAGAACAGTGCAGAAGATGGAGGCCTGGCTTGTGAAATTTCAGAGGGAAGATTAAAGACTCTTAAAGGGACCATGTTTTGATTGTAAAGATTCTGTGGTTTTGGTTAGCTGGAGCTGAAGAATCAGCTGTGATTAACAAGATACCAGAACCACTAAAGCAGTCCTTTGTGTTACCAGGACTATTGATGCTGGTTAGCTGGAGCTAAGAAATTAGCGGTGATTAAGAGACCAGCATCACTGAGGTGAAATCTTCTGGGAAGTGTTTTCTGAGAGCACAGAAGCTGTGTTCCAGAGATAGCCACAATTGTATTTTGTGCTATGGCTGGATTTGGTACTGTGTGTCACCCAGATGGTACTGGTTTTGAAGGCATGAAGGGGTCATGAAAAGCAGCTTAGGCTCTTGGCACAGTGAGAGGCCATGGAAGGCCATTGGTAAAGGTGCATCCTCAGTTGCAATTAACAGCCCAGGACTTGAAGGGGTCATGCATAGGAGCAGAGGCTTGTCACCATCAAGAGAACCTAGGAGAGGCTACTGGTGAAGCCTAATTACAGTGAAAGATAGCAGTATTTTGGAGATGCCAGTACCATGCGATGACCACCAAGAACAGCAGCAGCAGTTGAGTACAAGCAGCTGGAGACTAGAAGACAAGCTGTGTGCTACAAAGGGCAGGACTGAAGAAGTGACCCAAGCCCTTGAAGGAGCCCGGAAGATCGTGAATTGGATCCCAGACATTGAATCATTGGAGTTTGAGTTTTGCTTTTGGTTGTGACTGTGCCCTGAGATGTTTCCCTCTTGAAAGAAGAAGGTATTTTACTGGAGCCCACAGTTAAGAGACTTTGAATTTTTAAAAGATTGAATTTTAAAAGATATTGGACATTTTAAAGTGATTGAACTTTTAATATGCAAAGACTGTGGGACTTTTAAAATAATTTAGACATTGGGGATGAATAAGAAAGTAAGGATTGAAGCTTAATAGTGATGTGTTTGTGTGTCAAGTTGACAAGGGGTCAATTGTACTGGCTAGTTTTGTGTGTCAACTTGACACAGGCTGGAGTTATCACAGAGAAAGGAGCTTTAGTTGGGGAAGTGCCTCCATGAGATCCAGCTGTGGGGAATTTTCTCAATTAGTGATCAAGTAGGGAGGGCCCCTTGTGGGTGGTGCCACCTTTGGGCTGGTGTTCTTGGGTTCTATAAGAGAGCAGGCTGAGCAAGCCAGGGGAAGCAAGCCAGTAAGATACATCCCTCCATGGCTGCTGCATCAGCTCCTGCTTCCTGACCTGCTTGAGTTCCAGTCCTGACTTCCTTTTGTGATGAACTGTAATGTGGAAGTGTAAGCTGAATAAACACTTTCCTCCCCAACTTGCTTCTTGGTCATGATGTTTGTGCAGGAATAGAAACCCTGACTAAGACAAGGTACTTATGTTGCCTTTGGCAATTTCAAATTGTTTTCTTTTTGTTTTCCACCTTAATTTAACAATGAAAATATGAGGTTAAGAACCTGCATCTCTTTTGCAATATGTTTGAAGTTGCTCTGCGCACCTTCTTGTGGAATCTCTTGCCATTTATTAAGAATAAGCAGGAAAGGAAAGCAAAGAAAACTGATAAGGCATATCCATTTCCTGGGGCTCTAGCATTCAAGCTCAATTGATGTCCCAAGTGTATTTTAACATGTAAGTCTCCTGAGTATGAATCTGTCCCTCAGGTCTTTTCAGTTATTTCAGGGACATGTTGGTTGCTTATGGTACAAGAAGCAATTATGCTGGTGTGGAAAACAGTTCAAGAAATGGCAGGAAGAAATCTAGTTACTGGTATAAAAATAGTGAAAGGAAAAATTTACAAACAAAAGAGTATATTTAAAAATGACATAGCATATAATCACTCTATAACAAAAGAGTATATTTAAAAAGTGACATAGCATATAATCACTCTATTTTTTATTTAAAATAGAGATGTGGCTTGTACATATATTCATTTATATCTGCATCTATATTTATAACTCAATCACATACACACACATTTCTAGATTTACATTTGTGCTTCGATCTGAATGTATAACTGAGAGGAAGGAGGTTTGATAATAAAGGTTTCAAAAGTAAAATATAGATATCTCAGGATGAAATCCAAGTATTGAAAGACATCATTCATGTTGCATGTCTAAGATACCTTGTATATCTTGCTCTCTATACCAGTGCCATGTAAATAAAACAGCTTTATATACCATTATCTTGTTATAAGATTAAAACACATACATACTAGACCTAGTGAAATAATTTAAGCACACTTGTTCCTTTAAAATGTTTTTATATTAAATGTAATTCATTTCCTTCAAAGGGGAATATATAAGATTCAGAAAACTAAATATTTTTGTCTATGTTGTTCCAAGTAGCTAGCTATTATATGCACACCGATCAAAATTTTATGTGCTTTTGAATTGTTTAGAATCCCAAGTGAACTAGACAAGAAATATGAAGTTCCTCTTCCTTCTGTTACTGCCTTAAGCACTAGATGATATGCAGTCAGCCAAAGAGAATCACAAAGAATAGATTCTTATGACTTGCTAATGCTCAAGGTGCATTTTTACAGAAAATTATAGAACTAGAAAATATCCTGAGTGAGTTAACTCAGACCCAATAGGACATGCATGGTATGAACTCACTAATAAGTGGATATTAGCTACAAAAAAGTACAGAATACTGAAATACAAAGAACTCAAAATGGTCAAAAACCCGAAGAGCCAAAGTAAGAATGCCTCAGTCCCACCTGGGAGGGAGAAGAAAACAATCACAAGAGGGAGTGAGGGAGGGACCTGGGAGAAAAAGGATAAAAGGGAAGAGGGAAACATGATATGGTATTGGCTGTGGGAAAAGGACTTAAATCCTTAGAGCCAGCAGAAAGAATGGAAACAGGCAACCTCAGCAAGTAGGACTGTGTGTAGGGTAGACCCCCCCCCCCAAGAATGTACCAGAGATCTGGGAAGTGAGAGACTCTCAGGACTCAACAGGAGAGACCTAAGATGAAATACTTTACAGTGGAGAAAGGGAATTGTAGAGCCCACCTACAGTAGAAAGACAGGGCATCAAGTAATGGATGGTGTTGCCATACCACAAATCAAAGCTCTGACCCATAATTATTCCGGTCTAAAAGAACTGCAAAGATAGAAATGAAGAGGAGCCTGAGGAAAAGAAGGGCCATGGACAGGGCCAAAGTGGGATCCAGCTCAAGAGGAGGCCCCAAGGCCTGACACTATTACTGAGGCTATAGAGCACTCACAAAAAGGGACCTGTCAGGACTGCCCTCCGGAAGACCCAACAAGCAGTTAAAAGAGTCAAATGTAGATATTTACGCCCAACCAATGGTAAGAAGCTGCTGACACCTGTGGTTGAGTTAGGGAAAGGCTGTAAGAAGCTGAGGAAGATGTCAACCCTGTAGGAGGACCAGCAGTATCAATTAACATAGATGTTGAGATCTTTCAAACAGTGAACCACAAACTAGGCAGCGTAGAGCAGTTGATATGAGTCCTCCAACACATATAGAGCAAAGGACTGCTGGGTCTGTGTTCAATCAGAGAATATGCACTTAACCTAAATAAACTAGAGGCCCCAGGGAATTTAGAGGTCTGGTGAGGTGGGGTTTGGGAGGTGAGGAGGGTCAGTGGTGTGGGCATATATGTAGAGACAGGGTGGTGGGGAGGAGGTATGGGATGTGAAACAGTCAAAGGGTGGATCAGGAGGGGAGTAAAATCTGGAATTAAATAAATAAATAAATAAATAAATAAATAAATAAGAAAGAGGAAGAAGTCCTCTAAGAGAGAAATTCTGGATTCTCTGTAATGTATTATAAGCCTTCTTTTCAACATTTGTTGCTCTAGATAATCATTGTTTTTAATACTCTTGATTTTAGTTTACACATGAAAACAAATCAAGTTGTTTGATTTGTCTAACAGACAGGCCCCATAGCAGAATCAATCTGTGTTTATTCAACCAATTCATGTATTTGAATGTGAATGAAATAGTGAATGGCTAACAATTCAAGGACAGTGGCACTTCACTTAGGGGTTAAGTGCTGGACATTACATTGGAGAGTTTTGCATAATGAGATTTTGATCTTTAAAGTGAACTTTCTCAAATCACGCATCATTTATTTATCGATTAACTCACTTTCCAATTATTAAAAACATGTTGGTGAATTCAGATAGTGTTCAAGAATGCCCATTTTTTGGCCATTTTGCCTAAAGCACTATACAGATTCAATGCAATACCCATCAAAATCCCAACTCAATTCTTCACAGAGTTAGAAAGAGCAATTATCAAATTCATCTGGAACAACAAAAAACCTAGGATAGCTAAAACTATTCTCAGCAACAAAAGAAAATCTGGGGGAATCAGTATCCCTGACCTCAAGCAATACTACAGAGCAATAGTGTTAAAAACTGCATGGTATTGGTACAGTGACAGGCAGGAGGATCAATGGAACAGGATTGAAGATCCAGAAATGAACCCACACACCTATGGCCACTTGATCCTCGACAAAGAGGCTGAAAACATCCAATGGAAAAAAGATAGCCTTTTCAACAAATGGTGCTGGTTCAACTGGAGGTCAGCATGCAGAAGAATGCGAATTGATCCATCCTTGTCTCCTTGTACTAAGCTCAAATCCAAATGGATCAAGGACCTCCACATAAAGCCAGACACTCTGAAGCTAATAGAAAAGAAACTGGGGAAGACCCTTGAGGACATCGGTACAGGGAGAAAGTTTCTGAACAGAACACCAATAGCGTATGCTCTAAGAGCAAGAATTGACAAATGGGACCTCATAAGGTTACAGAGTTTCTGTAAGGCAAAGGACACCATCAAGAGGACAGATCGGCAACCAACAAATTGGGAAAAGATCTTCACCAATCCTACATCAGATAGAGGGCTAATATCCAATATATATAAAGAACTCAAGAAGTTAGACTCCAGAAAACCAAACAACCCTATTAAAAAATGGGGTACAGAGTTAAACAAAGAATTCTCACCTGAAGAACTTCGGATGGCGGAGAAGCATCTTAAAAAATGCTCAACTTCATTAGTCATTAGGGAAATGCAAATCAAAACAACCCTAAGATTTCATCTTACACCAGTCAGAATGGCTAAGATTAAAAATTCAGGAGACAGCAGGTGTTGGAGAGGGTGTGGAGAAAGAGGAACACTCCTCCACTGCTGGTGGGGTTGCAAATTGGTACAACCACTCTGGAAATCAGTCTGGCGGTTCCTCCGAAAACTGGGCACCTTACTTCCAGAAGATCCTGCTATACCACTCCTGGGCATATACCCAGAAGACTCCCCACCATGTAATAAGGATACATGTTCTACTATGTTCATAGCAGCCCTATTTGTAATTGCCAGATGCTGGAAAGAACCCAGGTATCCCTCAACAGAAGAGTGGATGCAAAAAATGTGGTATATCTACACAATGGAGTACTATTCAGCCATTAGAAACAATGAATTCATGAAATTCTTAGGCAAATGGATGGAGCTAGAGAATATCATACTAAGTGAGGTAACCCAGACTCAAAAGGTGAATCATGGTATGCACTCACTAATAAGTGGATATTAACCTAGAAAACTGGAATACCCAAAACATAATCCACACATCAAATGAGGTACAAGAAGAAAGGAGGAGTGGCCCCTGGTTCTGGAAAGACTCAGTGAAACAGTATTCAGCAAAACGAGAACGGGGAAGTGGGAAGGGGTGGGTGGGAGGACAGGGGAAGAGAAGGGGGCTTGCGGGACTTTCGGGGAGTGGGGGGGCTAGAAAAGGGGAAATCATTTGAAATGTAAATAAATTATATCGAATAATAAAAAAAAATTAATTTAAAAAAAAAAAAATTATAAAAAGTATAATTTGAAACATTGGGGATGGTGCAGAAGGGAAATTGGAAGAGGAGATAATAGCATTTGAACTGTAAATAAATAAAATATCCAATAAAAAAAATCTGTAATTAAAACAGATTAAATTAAACAGATCTGTAATTAAAAAACATTAATTAAAACATTGTATTAACTTAAAAAAAAAAAAAAAAGAATGCCCATTTTTAGTGGAGAAGCTTTTCACAGTCGATGATGTTGAAAGAGGGTCACATTTCCTTAAGACTGTGGTCTCTAGTAAGTCAGCAATAGTTCAATGGATGGAACCATACCCATAAGCACTAACTTTATCTGGGGTGAGGTTAAGAAAATAGATGACAGTGAGTTTGTGTGTGGGATCTTGGAGAGCCTAAGGGGTGAATAAAGGAGTCTATATAATAAAATATATTAAATATATAAAATAAAATATAATAAACTGTATTATATGAATATATAATTTTTAAATAAAAAATAAAAGGAAAAGTGGTATAATTTTATTCTACAGAAAATTATTAGTGAAGATATATACATACTTGTTGTAAAAATAATATTTTTTTACAAATATCTTAATTTAGCAGAATATAATCTTCCCTCTTGAAAGCTACCAGACTTGAAAGCTGAGCATTTATTTTAAACTCAGAGCAATGGAAGATTTAATCTTGGATTTTAGATTGTCAGTGTGCCATTTAGTTCACCACCTGAATGACCTAAACTTCAGACACGTTTTATTTCAGTTTCCATTGTGATCGGATCAAATGTGACTTGCTATTTTAATAAGTAATTAAATATTAATTGAGTTCCTGCTCATTTTTTGCTAATTAACAAAAACTAACGTTAATATGTTATACATAAAATACCACAAAATTAATCTCACACAAATCTTAAAACATAAATCATCTATAACATTTTACCACTGTTATGGGAAATAGTCAAAAAGACCAGGCAAGTCCCTGTGCTACCACCAGCAACTCTCTGCCCAGATATGGTTCCACCAGCTCCATCTCTAGCTACTCCTTGAAGCAGACCAATTATATTCCAAGCTCTGGTTTGCTTGTCCCTGGAGCAATCTTCTTCGCCATAAACACCTGTCTTTGGCAGTCGCATATTCCAGTTACCAAATAGAACCACCAAGTTCCCTTGTTCAATCAAGCTACTTTCTGCCCTGGTGCTGTCACAGCCCAAGAACTCTCTGCTGGAGCTGGAGCTCCCTAGTTCCCTTCACTGCCATGCCAGCCACATGCAATAGCACCCTGTGGTCAGCTGCAACAACTCCCAGAAAACTGGTAGAAATAAAACTCTAGTTTATAATTAACAAGTCAGAAAGATACTGTGTAAATTTGGTTTTGTCATGGAATGTCTTGGTTTCTCTATCTATTGTGATTGAGAATTTTGCTGGGTATAGTAGTCTTGGCTGACATTTGTGTTCTCTTAGAGTCTACATGAGATCTGCCCAGGATCTTCTAGCTTTCATGGTCTCTAGTGAGAAGTCTGGTGTGATTCTGATAGGTCTTCCTTTATATGTTACTTGGCCTTTTTCTCTTACTGCCTTTAATATTCTTTCTTTGTTTAGTGCATTTGGGGTTTTAATTATTATGTGGTGAGAGGTATTTCTGCTCAGGTCCAGTATGTTTGGAGTTCTGTAGGCTTCTTGTATATTCATGTGCATCTCTCTTTTTAAGGTGGGAAAGTTTTCTTCCATATTTTATTGAAAATATTTGCTGGCCCTTTCAGTTGTAAATCTTCACTCTCATCTATACCTATGATCCTTAGGTTTGGTCTTCTCATTGTATCCTGGATTTCCTGGATGTTCTGGGATACAACCTTTTTGCATTTTCTTTAACTGTTGGGTCAATGGTTTCTATTGTATCTTAGGCATCTGAGATTCAAATCGGCAACCAACAAATTGGGAAAAGATCTTCACCAACCCTACATAAGATAGAGGGCTAATATCCAATATATATAAAGAACTCAAGAAGTTAAACTCCAGAAAACCAAATAACCCTATTAAAAAATGGAGTACAGAGTTAAACAAAGAATTCTCACCTGAAGAACTTCGGATGGCAGAGAAGCATCTTAAAAAATGCTCAACTTCATTAGTCATTAGGGAAATGCAAATCAAAACAACCCTGAGATTTCACCTTACACCAGTCAGAATGGCTAATATTAAAAATTCAGGAGACAGCAGATATTGGCGAGGATGTGGAGAAAGAGGAACACTCCTCCACTGCTGGTGGAGTTGCAAATTGGTACAACCACTCTGGAAATCAGTCTAGCAGTTCCTCCAAAAACTGGACACCTCACTTCCAGAAGATCCTGCTATACCACTTCTGGGCATATACCCAGAAGATTCCCCAGAATGTAATAAGGATACATGCTCTACTATGTTCATAGCAGCCCTATTTATAATTTCCAGAAGCTGGAAAGAACCCAGGTATCCCTCAACAGAAGAGTGGATGCCAAAAAAATGTTGTATATATACACAATGGAGTACTATTCAGCCATTACAAACAATGAATTCATGAAATTATTAGGCAAATGGATGGAGCTGGAGAACATCATACTAAGTGAGGTAACCCAGTCTCAAAAGATCAATCCTCTCACTAATAAGTGGATATTAGCCTAAAAAACTGGAATACCCAAAACATAATCCACACATCAAATGAGGTACAAGAAGAACGGAGGAGTGGCCCCTTGTTCTGGAAAGACTCAGTGAAGCAGTATAGGGCAAAACCCGAATGTGGAAGTGGGAAGGGTTGGGTGGGAAAACCAGGGGAGGTAAGGGGGCTGATGGGACTTTCGGGGAGTGGGGGTCTAGAAAATGTGAAATCATTTGAAATGTAAATAAAAAATATATCGAATAAGAAAAAGCAATTCAGATTTACGTATCAATAAATTCTCAATTCCCAAAATACAAGTACAAAAATTCCAGAACTAATTGATAATGAGAAATGTTGCCCACCTAGATTACACAAATTATCCTAATTATCCTAACCTTTATGACATGATAACTAACTATGGCTACTTAACGTTCAGGTTCTTCTTCCTTTCCATTTGCCTCCATTTCGGATTTTATTTTCTCTCTCCTCAGACACATCTGTCTCTGCAACTCTTTGTTCTGCCTCCCTTTTCCTTGTCCAATTACAGTTCTCCTTTTGCACTAATATTTTATTGTATTTAGAAAGGGAAATCCTGCCTCAAGTCACCATATTGCTTATGATTCAATATTTAAAGCTAGAATTGATACTTATGAAAGTTAATGAAATAATTTCAAGTATCTAGTGAACATTTTCCAAGTGCTGACTCTAAACCAGTAAATTTTTTGGCAACCCAGAGATAAATACTAAAATAAATATTACGCTTAGTCCCTCTCAAAAAACTTAGTCTTGAAAGGGAAAGGATTAAGCACTTATAGCATAAGTACCCATTGGGGTCCAGGGACAATCTAAACAAAAAATATTTTTTTAGGGATAATATCATTATGTTATACACTGTAGTTTAGTTAGGAGTACAGATATGTGTGAGAGAGAGGGTGACAAGGGAGCAAAGGGAGAAAGGAGTAGAGTTAGAAAGAGGCTAATGTCACCAAAATATGAAATTTATTTAACTATGTAAACTTGAATTTACTATTATTGCAGCTTTCTCCTGATTTCAGAACTCTGTGAAGAATGTAACAAGCCTTAATAAAGAATTCTGCAAATATCGTATAAAGTCATGTCTGTGATCTGAACTGCAATGTCAGCAGTGAGGATATGAAGATAAATTCAAGGGATATTTAAGGATTTTAATTAACAGAGCTTCCTGATTGATTAGAATAATAGTGAGCAGAGCAAGTAGAGAGACAGTAAAAATAATTACCAACTTGTGAGATGCTGATGTCTTTCAATTATAAAGGAGGGTTGGTTTAGGGGGAAAAGATTAATTTAATTTGGACAAATTGAGGTTGTGGCACTTAAAAGTCAGTTAGAACATCATAACAGGGTTATAGTATAATAAAATGACTATTTAATCTTTTAATTCTATTTATGCTGTTGTAACACAATGATGCTTTAAAGAAAGCTTGAGGGAACTTTAGAAATGATGACCTAAATATTTTCATGCCATAGTGATCTTCCTGGAGAAAAGCTCAAGGTAATGCTCAAGGATGAAGAGAAAATTTAATGCAAAGTAGTAAAGAAGAACAATTAAAATTGGGGGACTGTAATCAGGATATAAGATGAATAAACAAATAAACAAATACACAAATATACAAATAAGCAAATGAATAAAGAAAGAAATGTTGAGTCTAATTCTACCATGTGTGACATTCTGATTTTACTGCAGTATTGTTTGTTTTTCATTTTCTGGTTTCCATCTATGTAATTCCTAAAAAACCACCAATGAATAAACAAAAATGTATTCTATAAACTGTGAATGACAAATTTGAAAATTTGCTCTCCTCTTTTTATTCTACTAAACCCAGTGTTATTGATGGGGATAAGATAGAAATAGGTCATGTGCAATTTGTGTTTCTTCTTCATCTGTTAAAAGTTAAATTCCTACAAATACAGTAAACAAAAGATAAATAGAAGGTAGCAGAATTACAATATCAATTCTACCTATTATCTATCATTTACATTTCTCAATCTATCTATCTATCTATCTATCTATCTATCTATCTATCCATCCATTTATCTACCTATCTACCTATCACAGTATATATTTACCTACTCCTACTTATCATTCTATCACTCTGTCATTCTGTCTGTCTGTCTGTCTCTCTGTCTTCCTTCCTCTGGCAATAATTGAGGAGAATAATGTCTATGACACAAATTTTGCTGTTTTAAAGGACATTTATAATATTGTATTGATTGCTCTAATATTTATAAATTGAATATGTTTTGAGATAAGGTAATTATTATTTATTGTTCATGTTTCTATTTCTGTTTTTAAGCTGTTACACTTACATTTAATTAGATCTCCTTCTGTGTACATATGCGGAGTGTTGTGACCCCCATGGTCCTCTTTTACTTTGTTCTATAATTTCCCAAAACACAATTTTTCCATTATAAGAGACTGCTACTCTATTTTAAGATGTGAAGTTTATAGACAATAGAGATATATAAACTCCAAAAATTGGTTTTAATTAAATAATGCACAGTATAGTCAATGAAACCAAAGTCTAGAAAGTGTTCCACATTTAAGCTTCAAGTTAACTAGTTCACCATTTCAGCAATTTCTAGAATTAAAATTCTTAATTTTGTTTACTCAACAAATGCAGCTTATAAATTAAGACTCTATTTAATTGAATTCTAAGCGACTAAGATAATACAGCTTGTCCTGATTGAATTTGGTGTATGCTTTGACACTTCTTGGCCCTCTAAATTTCACAGCCATTTCTGCCATAACAACCCATTTAGGTTTTCAATGACCCTGATAGTAGTGCAGATGTTTGAACCAAAATAATTAATGTTTAAAATAACTAATGACAAAAAGTCAAAAAATAATTGTCAGGTTGTATCTGTAATAACTATGTTCTTCAAAAAATGTTGCAAGTTTATATTGATCCTCATCTAACATTGTTGTAATTGTAATTTTTGCCTTTATACACACTGTACCATTGAACTTTAGCATGAAGAGACACAGGGATTAGCACTCTCTTGGTTACTGGTAAAAATTAAGACTATTAAAATTTTAGTTAGCTTTATCAGTGTTGTTGTATGTACTTTTCTCATGTGGATTATTTCAAATTCACGCCTACCTATGATTATTATTGAATTTATACTTTCATGTGTTTTTACCTTTTCATTCTCTTACATTGGTTATAGAACTTTAATATTTTACAGACAAGAGGGTGTTTTCTATTCAAGTTATATGGAAAATCTTAAATAATGTCAATTATTTCCAATGTAGGAAAATTTTTACATAACAAATAATCTACTCTAATCCTTTTGTTAGACACTAATACCTTTAAATATGGGGAAAGTAAGAGAATTAAAGATTTTACAAGATTAAACTTCTCATTCTTGTGTTTTAGAGTATGGAGTAGATTTAAGAGTTTATGAGTTGGTGTCTTTTTGTTTGATTGTTAAGATGGAAAATGTTAATGTTTACAAGAAATATTTTATTTTTAATGTTAGTATCTGAAGGCATCTCTAGATATGTTTAAGATGAATAAATATAAAGTGCATCACCTATGAAGAGTTAGATTTAATTTTCTTTCATTTTGTCAAAAATACAAAATTCATAAACTATAAAGGGCTCCTGCATGTTATGTATTAAATAATAAATGGATATTAGCCTAAAAATACAGAATACACAAGATACAGTCCTCAGAACTCAAAAAGGTAAACAAGCTGGAGGCCCCAAGTGAGGATGTTTCAGTCCCACTTGGGAGGAAGAAAGAAGTAACTACAAGGAGGAGGGAAGAAGGGACATAGGAGGAAAAGGGTATGGGGATTAAGAGAGGAACATGACTGGGTGGAGGAAAAGGACTGAAACCTTGAGGTCCAGTAGAAAGAATGGAAACAGGCAGTCTCAGGAGGTAGGAGGTTGGTGACCCTCCATAATGTACCAGAGACCTGGGAAGAGAGAGACCCTTAGTACTCAAAGAGAGGGACTTTAGGTGAAATGTCCTACAGAAGGAAGAGGGAACTTGTAGAACGCACCTACAGCAGAAGACATGGCATCAAATGAGGGGTGGAGTTGTTATCCCACAGCCCAAACTCTGACCCATAATTTTTCCTGTCTAAAAAAACTGCAGGGATGGAAATAGAGAGGATCCTGAGGAAAAGAAGGTCCAGGGATAGCTCCAAAGTGGGATCCAGCTCAGGTGGAGGTCCCAAGGCCTGACACTATTAGTGAGCACTCACAAAAATGGACCTATCATGACTGCCCTCAGAAAGACACAACAAGCAACTGAAAGAGTCAGGTGCAGATATTTGCATCCAGTAAATGGATAGAAACTGCTTACCCCTGTCTTTGAATTGGGGAAAAGCTTAAAGAAGCTGAGTAGGATGGTGACCCTGTAAGAGGAACAGCAGTCTCAATTTACCTATACACTTAGATGTCCCAGACACTGGATCACCAACTATGTAGCATACACCAGTTGATATGAGGCCCCCAACACATATACACCAATGGACTGCTGGTTCTGTGTTCAATCAGAGAATATGCACCAAACACTCAATAGACTGCTGGCCTTAGGGAGTTTAGATGTTTGGTGGGGTGGGAACATCCTCAGGGAGATGGAGTGGGGAGATGGTATGGGATGTGGGACAGTCAGTGGGTAGACCTGGATGGGAATGAACTCTGGAGTATAAAGAAAAATAAGGAGAAGCCCCGCGGTCATACTCGCTGCCTGCCAGGACAGAAAAGAGTCACTAGGTACTGTATCATCCTGAGCTTTAGATCTCTTGTGGTGCAAACTGCCAGGGGTCTGCCTGCACTCAGGAACTGAGCACATAGGCGGTTCATCTGCAAGCCAGTCCATCGCAGGACCTGTGTCCTATGTGAGAATCAACAGAGGGAGTGACCCCCACCACACCATCTTCGCTCCATAATAAAGCAGACAGAGAACACCTGGTTCACCTTGACAACCTAAGTATAACATTGCTTGAAGAAAGACTGAGAAGGGATCCAAAGGCACAAAAGAGGAAGGCAGCATATCAGTAATCTGTGCCAGAGGAAACCCAGTCATCCAGTGTTGCAGAGATAACCTTAAAGATTCACAGTAGGTTGAAGCACCAGCCAGTGACAATAAGACCATCTAACACCTGGGAGAACTAGATGGCTAAAGGCAAATGTAGGAATGTTACTAACAGAAAACAAGGCATTATGGCAGCATCTGAACCCAATTCTCCAACAATAGCAAGTCCTGGAAACCCCAACACACCAGAAAAACAAGATTTGGATTTAAAATCACTGGTCATGATGCTGGTACAGGAACACATGAAGGACATACTTAAAGAAATTCAGGAGAAAATGGATCAAAAATTAGAAGCCCTTACAAGGGAAAAACAAAAATCATTGAAAGAAATTCAGGAGAATACAAAAGCCAATAAAGAGGAAAGGCAAAAATCACTTAAAAAACTACATGAGAACTTTGATCAACAGGCAGAAGTCATGAAAGAGGAAACACAAAAATCACTTAAAGAATTACAGGAAAACACAAACAAGCAAATGACAGAACTGAGCAAAAACTTCCAGGATCTAAAAACAGAAGTAGAAACAACTAAGAAAGCACAAAGGGAGACAACTTTGGAGATAGAAAACGTTGGGAAGAAATCAGGGACCATAGACACAAATATCAATAACAGAATACAAGAGATAGAAGAAAGAATCTCAGATGCCGAAGATACCATAGAAACCATGGACACAACAGTTAAAGAAAATGCAAAATGCAAAAAGATTGTAACCCAAAATATCCAGGAAATCCAGGACAAAATGAGAAAGTCAAATCTAAGGATTATAGGTATCGATGAGAGTGAAGAATTACAACTTAAAAGACCAGCAAATATCTTCAACAAAATTATGGAAGAAAACTTCCCTAACCTAAAGAGAGAGATGCCCATGAATATAGAAGAAGCCTACAGAACTCCAAACAGACTGGACCAGAACAGAAATACCTCCCATCACATAATAATCAAAACCCCAAATGTACTAAACAAAGAAAGAATCCTTAGGGCAGTAAGAGAAAAAGGGCAAGTAACATATAAAGGAAGACCTATCAGAATTACACCAGATTTCTCACCAGAGTCCATGAAAGCTAGAAGATCCTGGGAGGAGCTCATGCAGACTCTAAGGGAACACAAATGCCAGCCAAGACTACTATACCCAGCGAAACTCTCAATTACTATAGATGGAGAAACCAAGATATTCCATGGCAAAACCAAATTTACACAGTATCTTTCTACAAACCCCGCACTACAAATGATAATAGGGGGAAAACACCATTACAACGAGGGAAAATATACCCTGGAAAAAGCAGGATATTAAGCTTCTTTGATCAAACCCAAAGAAGATAACCACACAAGTGTAAAATTAAAATCAAAAATAATAGGAAGCAATAACCACTACTCCTTGATATCTCTTAACATCAATGGACTCAATTCCCCAATAAAAAGATATAGACTAACAGACTGGTTTCATAAACAGGACCCTACATTTTGCTGCATACAGGAAACACGCCTCAGTGTCAAAGACAAAAACTACCTTAGTGTAAAAGGCTGGAAGACAATTTTACAAACAAATGGTCCCAGGAAACAAGCCAGAGTTGCCATTCTAATTTCAGATAAAATTGATTTTCAACCTAATGTCATCAAAAGAGACATGGAAGGTCACTACTTGCTGGTCAAAGGAAAAATCCAACAAGAAGAACTGTCAATCCTAAACATCTATGCCCGAAATACAAGGGCTCCCTCATTCATAAAAGAAACTTTACTAAAGCTCAAAGTACACATTGCACCTAACACAATAATTGTGGGTGACTTCAACACTCCTCTCTCACCAATGGACCGATCAGGAAAACAGAAACTAAACACGGAAGCAGTGAAACTAATTGAAGCTTTGAACCAATTGGAGTTAACAGATATATATATATATATAGAACTTTTCATCCCAAAGCAAAAGAATATAACTTTTTCTCAGCACCTCATGATACCTCCTCCAAAATAGATCATATAGTTGGTAACAAGACAGACATCAACAAATATAAGAAGATTGAAATAATCCCATGCCTCCTATCAGATCATTATGGAGTAAAAGTGGTCTTTAATAACAGTAAAAACAACAGGAAAATGAACAATACTCTACTCAATGATACCTTGGTCAAGGAAGAAATAAAGAAAGAAATCAAAGATTTCTTAGCATTTAATAAAAATGAAGGCACAACATACACAAATCTATGGGACACAATGAAAGCAGTGCTAAGAGGAAAACTCATAGCTTTGAGTGCCTCCAAAAAGAAATTCGAAAGAGCATACACTAGAAGATTAACAGAACAACTAAAAGCCCTGGAACAAGAAGAAGCTAATTCACCCAGGAGGAGAAGAAGACAGGAAATCATCAAACTCAGGGCTGAAATCAATCAAGTAGAAACAAAGAGAACCATACAAGGGATCAAAAAAAAACAAAAGTTGGTGCTTTGAAAAAATCAACAAGATAGATAAACCCTTAGCCAGACTAACCAAAGGACACAGAGAAAGTATCCAAATTAACAAAATTAGAAATGAAAACGGAGATATTACAACAGAAACCGAGGAAATTCAAAAAATCATCAGATCCTACTACAAAAACCTGTATTCAACACAACTGGAAAATCTGGAGGAAATGGACATTTTCTTAGACAGATACAAATTACCAAAATTAAACCAGGATCAAATAGAGCATCTAAACAGACCCATAACCCCTAAAGAAATAGAAGAGGTCATAGATAGACTTCCGACCAAAAAAAGCACAGAACCAGATGGTTTCAGTGCAGAATTCTATCAGACCTTCAAAGAAGACTTAACACCAATACTCTTCAAACTTTTCCACCAAATAGAAACAGAGGGAACACTACCCAACTCCTTCTTCGAAGCCACTATTACACTGATACCAAAAACCACACAAAATCCAACTAAGAAAGAGAATTTCAGGCCAATTTCCCTTATGAATATCGATCCAAAAATACTAAATAAAATTCTTACACACCAAATACAAGAACACATAAAAATGATCATCCACCATGATCAAGTAGGCTTCATCCCAGGGATGCAGGGATGCTTCAATATAAGGAAATCCATAAATGCTATCCACTACATAAACAAACTCCAAGAAAAAAACTACATGATCATTTCATTAGATAGTGAAAAAGCATTTGACAAAACTCAGCATCCTTTCATGCTAAAAGTCTTGGAAAGGACAGGAATTCAAGGCCCATATCTAAACATAATAAAAGTGATATACTGCAAACCAGTAGCCAACACCAAACTAAATGGAGAGAAACTTGAAGCAATCCCACTAAAATCAGGGACTAGACAAGGCTGCCCCCTCTCTCCATATCTTTTCAGTATAGTTCTTGAAGTCCTAGCTAGATCAATTAGACAACATAAGGAAGTCAAAGGGATAGAAATTGGAAAGGAAGAAGTCAAACTATCACTATTTGCAGATGATATGATCGTATACTTGAGTGACCCTAAAAACTCTACAAGAGAACTCCTATAGCTGATAAACAACTTCAGCAAAGTGGCTGCCTACAAAATCAACGCAAGCAAATTTAGCCTTTATATATTCAAAGGATAAACAGACCGAGAAAGAAATTACGGAAATGACTCCCTTCACAATAGCCACAAACAGCATAAAGTATCTTGGGGTGACTCTAACCAAACAAGTGAAAGACCTATATGACAAGAACTTCAGATCTCTGAAGAAGGAAATCGAAGATATCAGAAAATGGAAAAACCTTCCATGCTCGTGGATTGGCAGGATTAATATAGTTAAAATGGCCATCTTGCCAAAGGCAATCTACAGATTCAATACTATCCCCATAAAAATCCCAACCCAGTCTTCATAGAGCTAGAAAGAGCAATTCTCAAATTCACCTGGAATAACAAAAAACCCAGGATAGCTAAAACTATTCTCAACAATAAAAGAACTTCAGGGGGATTCAGTATCCCAGACTTTAAACTTTACTACACAGCAATAGTGATAAAAACTGCATGGTATTGGTACAATATCAGGCAAGCGGATCAATGGAATATGATTGAAGACCCAGAAATGAACCAACACAAGTATGGTCACATGTTCTTAGGCAAAGGAGCTGAAAGCATCCAGTGGAAAAAAGTCTTTTCAACAAATGGTGCTGGTTCAATTGGAGGTCAGCATGCAGAAGAATGTGAATCGATCCATTCTTATCTCCTTGTACTAAGCTCAACTCCAAATGGATCAAGGACCTCCACATAAAACCTGACACTCTGAAACTAATGAAAAAGAAACTGGGGAAGACCCTGGAGGACATGGGCACAGGGGAAAAGTTCCTGAATAGAACACCAATAGCTTATGCTCTAAGATCAAGAATTGACACATAGGACCTCATAAAACTACAAAGTTTCTGTAAGGCAAAGGACACTGTCAAAAGGACAAAACATCAAACAGCAGATTGGGAAAGGATCTTCACCAACCCTAAATCTGACAGAGGGCTAATATGTAATATATACAAAGAACTCAAGAAAGTAGAACCCAGAGAACCAATTAACCCCATTAAAAAGTGGTGTACGGAGCTAAACAAAGAATTTTCACATGAAGAACTTCGGAGAGCTGAGAAACACCTTAAGAAATGTTCAACATCATTAATCATTAGGGAAATGCAAGTCAAAACAACCCTGAGATTTCACCTCACACCAGTCAGAATGGCTAAGGTAAAAAACTCTGGAGACATCAGGTGTTGGCGAGGATGTGGAAAAAGAGGAACACTCCTCCACTGCTGGTGGGATTGCAAAATGGTGCAACCACTTTGGAAATCAGTCTGGCGGTTCCTCAGAAAACTGAGCATGACACTTCCTGAGGACCCTGTTATACCATTCCTGGGCATATATCCAGAGGATTCTTCAGCATGCAATAAGGGCACATGCTCCACTATGTTCATAGCAGCCCTATTTGTAGTAGCCAGAAGCTGGAAAAAACCTAGGTGTCCTTCAAAGGAGGAATGGATACAAAAAATGTGGTATATTTACACAATGGAGTACTATTCAGCCATTAGAAACAATGAATTCATGAAATTCTTAGACAAATGGATGGAGCTGGAGAACATCATACTAAGTGAGGTAACCCAGTCTCAAAAGATCAATCATGGTATGCACTCACTAATAAGTGGATATTAGCCTAGAAACTTTGAATACTCAAGACATAATCCACAAATTAAATGATGTCCAAAAAGAATGGAGGAATGGCCCCTGGTTCTGGAAAGACTCAGTGCAAGAGTATAGGGGAATTCCAGAACAGGGAAGCGGGAAGTGATAGACGGAGGAACAGGGGGAGGGAAGAGGGCTTATGGAACTTGCGGAGAGTGGGGACCCAGAAAAGGGGAAATCATTTGAAATGTAAATAAAAAATATATTAATAAAAAATTTTGAAAAACTAAAAAAAAAAGAAAATAAATAAATAAATAAATAAATAAAATGAGGAATAAAAGACCAAAAAAAAAAAAAAAAGTAAAATGTATTATTACTCCCAGGAGTAAGATTTGGCAACTACACTATAATAACTCATTTACATTTATTTTATTTGAAAATGTTAATATAATCCTTATTTTTAAAGGTGTCATTATACGAATGCAAGAAAATGGAGAAAGTAGGATTTATTATAGCAAAACCAGAAAGAAATTCTATATTGTATTCTTAGATTTTGTCTTTCCTTGAAAGGAAGATTCCTGGTTTAACAATTAAGAGTGATAACCTTAGTTATTTAATATGTAAAATATAACTACTTTGAGACAATCAGAATTTTTAACAACTGTTTTTGCACATTCTTCTGGGAATTGAATTAATTTCTTTTGTATGAGGACAAACGTTCTATCATTAATACATTTCTAAATCACTTATTTAGAAATATGGGAGTCTGAAAACAGTACTGTTGAGAGTAACAGACTTTGGAGACCTGGCACAAGAGGCTTCAGAGGGAAAAAACACTAACAATTGCCTGAGTGGATATTTTTGTGATTTTTTTGACAAAGGCTCTGGCTACTCTTCTGTCAATATCATGTGAATTTAAATGATACTAAATTTAAAAAGGAGTAGACTTTCTTTGACAGAGGAAATTTCAAGACTGCATAATGTTGACTCTGACATGATTATACATAACTTTACACAGATTTACTATGAACCATGTGAACCCTTTGGAGGAAACAAAATAGCTAGAAAGTTTAATTTTACAACTAAGGCATTTGGTGGAAAGAGACTATTAAAATAAAGGAAATTGGTGCTATTCAGGAGAGACTTGGTCTGATTAGAACAAAGGAAAAGGCCAGCTTAATGCACTTGTCCATCCAGCTAAGGTTCCATCCTTTGAAAGAGTGCACGAAGTGTTTTCTTCTCCTAGAAAGGAATTGAATTTACAAAAAAAAATTCTGTTGCTCATGTGATTGAGACTAAGGACGATTTTGAACACAGAGGTTAATACAGCAATGTTGTCCAGGTGGTGCTGGCATTAGAAACATGAAGAAAGTAAGGACAAAGAATTTGTGGCTGCTTTCTTCATTGTTTTCAAGTCATTGAGATCAGGAAGCCTGTGGTAAGGAAGTGCCTGTGTGAAGGCCTTAAGCAGGCAAAAGGCTATGAGACCATTGTATGAAACTATGAAAATGAAGCCTGCATTGTAATAGACACCTTTAGGTATTGAAAACAACAGAGTCATGAGATATATGGCTAGGAAAGATACCTACAGGGAGTGAAACCAGCTTACAAGGATATGTTTCAAAGAGAAAAAGCTAGAGGAGTGTAGATATCTACGTACCTTAACACAATATATGAAGTTAGAGCATTGGGTATCTGGCCCTCTGGGATTCATTCTTGCTTTGGATATTCTCTGCCATCATATGCTAGTATTAAGTGATTTGCTTTTTTATTTTTCATTGGTTACCATTAAAATATTGATTTGAGTCTCAAAAAATACTTAGGACTTTCAAGCAGCATTAAGAACATTAAAGAGTACATACCAAGCATGTCCTTTTAGGTCTGAGTTACCTCATTAAGGATGATATTTTCTAGTTCTTTCCATTTGCTTGCAAAACTCATGATGTCCTCATTCATAATAGCTGAATAGCATTCTATTGTGTAAATGAACCATAATTTCTGTATCCATTCTTCCCTTGTGGAATATCTGGGTTTTTTTTTCAGCTTCTGGCTATCATAAATAAGTCTGCTATGAACATAGTGTAACATGCTCCCCTATTGCATGGTGGGGCATCTTTTCACTATATTCCCAGGAGATGTATTGCTCAGTCTTTTGGTAGATCTATTTCCAATTTTCTGAAGAACCTCAAGATTGATTTCTAGAGTGGTTGTACCAGTTTGCAATTCCACCAGTAATGGAGCAGTGTTTCTCTTTCTCCACATCCTTGCCACCATGGGCTGTCACTTGTGTTTTTATCTTAGCCATTCTTATGGGTGTAAGGTGAAATTTCAGGGCCATTGTCAATTCCATTTCACTGTTAACTATGGACTTTGAACATTTAAGTTCTTAGCCACTCAAGATTCCTCTGTTATAAATCTTTGTTAAGTTTTATATCCTACTGTTTGATTGGATTGTTCAGTTTATTGGAGATTAGCTTCTTGAGTTCTTTGTACATTGTGGATATTAGCCTTCTATCAGATGTGGGGTTAGTGAATATTTTTCCCAATCTGTAGGTTGACAATTTATCCTGTTGTCTATGTCCTTTACCTTATAAGACTCTGACTAGACTACTGGGACTACCCCCCTCTGCCCTGTGAACAACATGGAGCCAGGGATCAATGCAAAAGTAAGAGGAATTTATTGTTCCAACGCATTGGGGTCGTCCTGTACCAGAAGGAGAGGCGGTCTGTTCAGAGAGTCGTTTATACAGTTTCCAGGGGCAGAGAAGAGCATCAGCAACTAGGCACAATATGATGCTCTTTCAAACATTGCACCCGTTAAACCAACTTTTCTTTAGTGAATGAGGTAGTAGGGGTGTAATCAGCTTCTCCCTTAAGGCTTATGTGCCCTCTTACCTGTCTCTTCCAGGACAGGAGTGCTGCCTATGCTCAGGGATCTGGTGGAATTTTCCAATAGCTCTGAGATGACCTCTTCAGCCTTACAGAAGTTTGTTTCCAATTTTATGAGGTACTATTTATCAATTTTTGATCTTAGAGCCTGAGCCATGGAAATTCTGTTTAGGACATCCCCACCCCCACCCACCCCCCCATACCCCCTATCAATGAGTTTGAGGTTCCTTTCCACTTTCTCCTCTATTAGATTCAGTGTACCTGATGTTATGTTGAGGTCCTTGATTCACATTGACTTGAGCTTTGTGCAAGGTAACAAATATAGATCTATTTTCATTTTTCTACATACTTATTGCCATTAAATCAGAACCACTTATTGAAGATGCTTTCTTTTGTCCATAATTTATTTTTGGCTTCTTGTCAAAGTCAAGTGTCCATTAGTATGTGGTTTTATTTCTGGGTTTTTAATTCTAGTCCACTGATCAACCTGTCTATCTCTGTACCAATACCATGCAGATTTTATCACTGTTGCTCTGTTGTATAGCTTGAGGTCAGGGAGGGTGATTCCTCCAGGAGTTCTTTTATTGTTGAGAATGTTTTTTGATATCCTGGATATTTTGTTTTTCCATATGAAATTGGGGATTGATTTTTCAATGTCTTTGAAGAATTGTCTTGTATGATATATGCTCACTAATAAGTGGATATTAGCCAAAAACATACAGAATTCTCAGGATAAAATCCACAGAATTCAAGAAGGTTAACAAGCTGAAGGACCCAAATGGAGATGCCTCAATCCCACTTGGAAGGGAGAAGAAAGCAATTAGAGGTAGGGGGACCCTCTAGAATGTACTAGAGACCTTGGAAGTGAGACATGCTCAGGACTCAAAGAGAGAGCTCTTAGATGAAATGCCCAACAGTGGGGAGAAGGAGCACCTAGGGTCTACCTCCAGTAGAAAGTTGAGTCTACCTCCAGCATCAAGTTGAGGAATAGGGTTGCCATGCCACAGTCAAAAACTCTGACACAGAATTTTTCCTTTCTAAAAGAAATGTAGGGAAAAAAATTAGAAAATCCTGAGGAAAATGAGGTCCAATGATAGGCCCAAATTGAGATCTATCTCTAGGGGAGGTTACAAGGCCTGACACTGTTACTGATTCTGTGGTATGCTTACAGATATGGCTGTCCTCCTAGTGGCCCAACAAAGATCTGAAAGAGTCAGAAACAAATACTTACATCCAACCAGTGGACAGAAGCTGGAGATCTCTGTGGTTGAATTAGAGAAATGCTGGAAGAAGCTGAGGAGGAGTGTAGTCCCATAGAAAGACCAGTAGTCTCAACTAACCTGGACCCCTAAGATACCTCAGACGCTGAGACGCAAACCATACAGCATACTCTAGCTGGTCTGAGGTATCTGACACATAAAAAGCAAAGGAATACCTGGTCTGGACTCAGTGAAAAAATATGCACTTAACCCTAGAGGAAATTGTGGCCGCAGGGAGTGGGGAATGCCTGTTGAGGTATGGGAATGGGGACATCCTCTTGTATACAGAGGAGGAGGAATGGAATGAGGAACTGTCAGAGGGCAGACCAGGAGGGACAAAATGAGTGAACTGTTAAAAAAAATTAAACATATATATATATATATATATATATATATATATATATATATACACATATACATATATATATATATACATATATATATATATGTTAAAGAATACAAGTACTTTTAGAGTTGAACTTAAATCATTTCAATCATTTTGCACAATCATGTGACATGTATCAATTTGCACCTGAAAGTAGAATGGGGGAGAGTAGGATGAGAAATATATGGTATAACATCAGGTATTTGGAAACAGTTTTCAACTGATAGAAGGTATAGGGAGGTATAGCCATGATAGAAGAAGTTTATCACTGTGGAAGAGCTTTGAGAGGATGTAGCTACAATTTCTCTCAGGTTCATGTTTACTTGCTACCACACCTCCCTGTCATGATGGCTATTATCTCTATGGCCAGAATATAAGCTTTTTTTCTATAGTTACTATTGTATATAATATTTTATCACAACAGAAATGACTAATCAAAGAATTAAAACTTTACTAGTGCTAAGATTATAAATAAGTTGAAAACTTTAAAATGTCAGGTCAACCTGAATTTTTGGTATCATTTCCTTCAGAAGCAGAAATTTCCATGCAATAACTGTACATCTGGTTTTATTTGGAGTTAAATCTTTTCCACACACATTTCTGTGCTAAGCATCTTGCCATTTTCAGCAAAGTAGATGAAACTGGATGGTGGTCTATAATGTAAAATAAGGTAGATACATAGAAACAAATACTGTTATCCCATCTCATAAACAGAAGACAAATCTATAGAGAGGTACATTTTCAATCAAAATTTGCAAGGTTTAATATGTCACTAAGATAATATCTTAATTAAACAGATTATGAAGTGGTCAACTGGTCAGTGTTTTATTAAATACTTTGTTTTATGTTGAATTGTAACCAGTCTTATAAGCCTTAGCTGTATTTTAAAAAAACATCTTTTTAGCCCTTATGGTTTGCATGGTTTTTATCTATTTTCTTTGAATTTTAAATAATGTTTTAAAATATTACCATTTACTAATTATACAATATAAGGGAGATCCTTATGGATTTTCTATACATTCATCTGTACATTGATTAATTTTCATTAACACATTATCCATTGTTATTTTGACACTTTTGCATCCTTTCTGCATCCCTACTATTTCCCTGTTTTGTTTCTTTTATATTATTTCCTCTAGCTTTGGCATATAAAAGTAAATGTGGTTTTTGTATTTTGAATTTGGCATATTTCACTTAACATCATGAATTTACTTCCATATATTTTTCTAAAATCTACATAATTTCATGTTGCTTAAAGCTAAGAAAAACATATGATATAAATCATACATGTGTACCAATTTTTTATCCATTGATCTATTAATGAGTGCTTAGGCTAATTCCATAGCTTGTGTATAGTTCTGCAATAAAAACAGGGTATAGACAAATCATTGGTCCACAATTTCATGTTGCTTTAAAGCTAAGAAAAATATATGATATAAATCATACATGTGTACCAATTTTTTATTCATTCATCTATTAATGAGTACTTAGGCTAATTCCATAGCTTTCATATAGTTCTGCGATAAGAACAGGGTATAGACAAATCATTGGTCCACAATTTTCCATGTGAGAGCTATCAAAAAATGTAGAAAAGTGATAAACTTATTTTCTGGATTTTTATTCCTGTAGAAGTGTTTAAGAATGACAATCAAAATTAATATTACATGATAAAGGCTAATACATTAATTCTGTGACATCATCCAAATGTCATCCAAGTATAAGAATATTTTTTAAATTTATCTTGTTTGTTTGTTTGTTTGTTTGTTTGTTTGTTTTGAGACAGGGTTTTCTCTGTATAGCCCTGGCTGTCCTGGAACTCACTTTGTAGACCAGGCTGCCCTTGAACTCAGAAATCCACCTGCCTCTGCCTCCCAAGTGCTGGGATTACAGGCGTGCGCCACCACTGCCTGGCTAAATTTATCTTTAATACACTCGT
>NC_067495.1:50717706-50765596 GCF_947179515.1 Apodemus sylvaticus | reverse complement strand
TCTGTATCCATTCTTCTGATGTAGGACATATAGTTCATTTCCAGATTTTTAGCTATTACAAATAAAGTCGCTATGAATATTGTGGAACAAGTGCACCTCTGGCAAGGTGGGGCCTCTTCTGGTTATAATCCAAATAACAGCTGGGTACAGCTGGATCTTCAGGTAGATCTATTTCCGATTTTCAGAGGAACCTCCAGATTGATTTCCAGAATGGTTGTAAAAGTTTGCAATCCCACCAGCAGTGGAAGAATGTTCCTCTTTCTCTACACCCATGCCAACATATGCTGTCATCTGAGGTTTGGATCTTTGCCACTCTGATTGGTGTAAGGTGGAATCTCGGGGTCCTTTTGATTTGCATTTCCCTGATCACTAAAGCCTTTGAACATTATGTTAAGTGCAGAAAATGTTGTATGTTTACACAATGGAATACTATTCAGCTGTTAAGAACAGGGACATCATGTGTTTTGCAGGCAAATGGATGGAACTAGAAAATATCATTCTGAGTGAGGTAACACAGACCCAAAAGGATATACATGGTATGTACTCACTAATAAGTGCATATTAGCCAAAAGATGTACAGAATACCCAGTATACAGTCCATAGAACTCAAGAAGGCTAACAAGCATAAAGGCCAAAGTGAGGATGCCTCAATTCTACTTAGGAGGGAGAAGAAAGCAATCACAGGATGGGGGAGGGATGGACCTAAGTGGAAAAGGGGACAGGGAGGGGAAGAGAGAAACATGCTAAGGTATTGGGTGGGGCTAGCAGAAAGAATGGAAACAAGCAACATCTGGAGGTAAGAGGTGGCGGAACCCTCAAGAATGTACCAGGATGTGAGAGATTCTCAGGACTCAAACATAGGGGCATTAGATGAAATGCCTTATAGTAGGTAGAGAGAACTTATAGAGTCCACTTCCAGTAGAAAAAAAAAAGGCACAAAGTGGGGTTGATATCCCACAGTCCAAAACTGACCCAGACTTATTCCTTACTCAAAGAACAACAGGGACAAAAATGGAGAAGAGCCTGAGGAAAAGAAGGTCCAATGACAGTCCGAAATTGATATCCATCTCAAGGGGAGGCTCTAAAGCCTGACATTATTACTGATGCTATGGTGTGCTTATAGACAGCAGCCTAGCAAGGCTGCACTCAGAGAGGCTCAGCTATCTCAGTTGAGACAAGCAGATACTTACACCCAACCAATGGACAGAAATTTGCCACCCCCATGGTTGAATTAGGGAAAAGCTAGAAGATGCTGAAGAGGAAGGTGACCCTGCAGGAAGACCTGCAGACACAACTATCCTGAATCCCTGAGATCTTTCAGACACTGAGCGTCCATCACGCTGCATACACCAGCTGATATGAGGCTCCGACACATATACAACAGAGGACTGCTGAGTCTAGCCTCAGTGAGAGAAGATGCGATGAGCCTCAAGAGACTTGAGTCCCCAGGGAGTCGGTAGGTCTGCTGGGGTGGGAGTAGGGTGGAGATATCTTCTTGGAGACAGGTGGGGGCATGAGGAGGAAGTATGGGATGTGGAATGGTCAGAGGGTGAACCAGGAGGGGGATAAAGTCTGGATTGTAAAATAGATTAAAAAATAAATTAAAAAATGAAATAAAAATGGGGAAAGGAGGATATGTACAGAATTACACAGATATATGCATACATACAAACAAACACACACACATAAACATACATACACAGAGAGGAGGAATCAATTACCTATAAATTAAACATGAAGAATTATACATTGGTTATATATTCTATTATTTGAAGTCCGTGGTTTTTGTTTGGTTTTTTGTTTTTTGTTTTTTGGGGTTTTTTTTTGTTGTTGTTTTTTGTTTCTGGTTTGGTCTATGCTGTTTTTGTTTCTACCAGCTTAGAGCATATTTTTAAATCAAGAATTGTAATATCTGTCCTAATCTTATTGCTAAGAATAAATTTGCCCACTCAGACTTTAGTAGTTCTCTAGGTATTTTTTTATTTTCCTAAAGAATGTTATTGGTATATTGATAAGGAATGTCTTAAAATAGTATATCACCTTGTTTTGTTATAAGAATATTAATTTTAATTACCAAAGCCATCTTCCTTATATTCATTTAATAGATTGTTACAGAAATATAATTCAGACATTTTTTTGACTTCAATGAATAATTTGTAAAATTTTAAATGAAGCTGGCATTGGCTTAAAATAACTCTTAGTATAGATGTTACTATAAATACAGGATATGAGAACATTTCTTAACCAATATGAAAAACACTGTTCTGTTAATGGAGACTCTAATCCTGCAGCAAATATTCTTATAAGAAAAAAAAATAAAACTTAACAAACAATTGGAGTTGTCTACTATTCTACAATTTGTAATCCATCCTGTTTCAGTGAAGTGTCACAGATTGATTGCTTCATGTCCTTTGTGAACACAGGCATAACCATGTTACTAAAATTGAGTATCAAGGAAATTATTATAAGCTTTACTCATGGTACTTTGGCCTAACAAAATGTTATAAAAATATTATGAAAAAGGAAAAGGTGAAGCTTTGACTTTAATTATAGTTTTGAACATCAACAAAAATAATTTATACAACATAATGGGGCCCAGAGAAAGCTTTTATATATATGATGGATGTATTGACTATTTATGGAATTTTATATATATATATATATATATATATATATATATATATATATATATATATACTCCTTCAGTTAGCATAGGCCGAGGAAATTACAGTTCAAAAACAAATAATAACAGGTACATCTTTTGTTTTTTTAAATCTCCCTAGGCAAATGCTGTTGAATTAAAGATATTTATTATATTTGATCAAAAAGTACAAACTCTATGTGTACTTCATCAATGTGTACTTGTTTGTTAAATTTTACCTAGTTTGTTTGTTATACCTAGTATAGTATTCTCTGTCATAAGTTCCCTGGGTCTGAAGATATTCTCTTGTTAATGAAATAATCAAAAGGTTAGGCTAAATGTTAAGATAAAACTCTTTGTTCCAAGATGCTCTGTAAAATGTGCTTCAGGCTTTTCCAGGGCAACCCTTTCATTATTTTTTCCTGTTTCTAACTTAAAACTAAAGTATTGCCATGCTTAATTAAAAATCTTTATTAAATTAATAATTTTGTAAACAAAGTGGTATGTAGGACATAATATCAAATTTAACATAGAGCAGTAACTTAAGAGACAGATTATAGTTTATAGAATGTTATTATCTCTCAGATCATATTAAAAATACAATACACAGAAATCAGTGAGCATGAAGATTTCCCAGATACAAAATCAGGATTAAAGTAAGGAAAGCTCTACCAAGTTTAGCAAATCTGGGACTTCAAAAATTGTATGTGTGTGTGTGCGTGTGTGTGTGTGTGTGTGTGTGTGTGTGTGTGTGTTTGCAGGTGTTCATACATGTGTGAGAGCGTAGTGTGTATAAGTATAAATACCGGTATATGCTAAATTGAAAATACATAGACTATCCAAAGTCCTTTTAAATAAGTATAGTTTATGTGTTGGTTATCCCATGTGTTCTATGTAAACATTAAACATATTGTCTACTGAATTCTCTCTACTATTGCCTTACAGCATAAAGAACAATTACTATAAAAGAAATTCAATGTTTGAAAAATCGCATCAATCTGCTCAATTTTTGTTGGTCTACTGATAACTTACTTGGAGATATTGGGGTTTACCATCTGATAATTTTGTATTAGGTAGGGGGCTCCAAATTTGGCAACACATTTTAAGAGTACTTAAAAGGGAAAACAAAAGTAAAAAGTAGTATGAACAGTGTTTTCAGGTTGATTTTCTTGAATATCATAACAATCAGGATTAACACATTATCAAAGAAAGTTACTCAAAGATTCAAATAAGAATTTCCCCGTGATCTTATAGAAGTAATGTACATATTTGCAAGAGTTTGTCTTTAAAAGATGTAAAGGTTTCTATCTTTAAAAGTCAAATAAGTTTCTGCCTGTGTAATGTATTGACTCATACAGCTTTGAAATGACAGTTGCTGTCATTTTACATTAAAGATAGTTTGCAAATGAAGTCTTACTGTCTATATTATTGACAGCCTTTGAAAAGGAAAGGTATGCAATTTAAACCTCTTAATTCCTTTGGCACTTTCCTTTTGCATAGGAAAACTAATTTAATCCCATGACATTGGAATCACTATAATTCTCTCATATAGACAGATTGAAATATTTCATATGTGCATTTAAACAGCTGTTTGTATTTTCAAGCATAAGTAAAAGAGAAGAGTGCCTGAATATGAAGTCTTTGTTATCACAAATACTTTTGGTAAACTAAATAAAATAGAAAAATGGAATCCTCTAAAAAATTAGATAAAAAATGAACTACCAATACTTTAAAGGTAACATGATGAACTAGGAATGTTAACAGGGCTTGTAGACACAGCACTAGAGAGGCTTAAACCAAATTGTAAATTGAAAGCTAGCCTGGGATTCATAATGAAACATTTACAAAAATAAAAAGAAACAGGCCTGTGAGATATCTTAGTGGCTATGAGCTCTGAATCCTGATGACCTGAGTTTGCTTGTCCAGGACTTACACATTGGAAGAAGAAAAACTACTTCTGGAACTTTTACTCTGACCTCTACACACAACCTAAGGGAACATATGTCCTACATGTGTATGTACACAAATAAATCACAAATGTAAAAGAAAACAAAAGAAATAAATTATATAGAAGGTGTAGGTAACCTGTTATGACAATAAATAGTATGGCAATAAAACATCTCTAAACATATACTGTATTTTACTGATCCCCTCTATACAAGGTAAAAATTGAGTAAGTTTTAAGTCAGGGAATGATTATTTGGAGGTAAGCTTTGAATAATCAATTTATAAATTTTGTTCCTTATTTGTCAAAATTGTAAAAATGTTGGTGGTTTTATCTATATAAACATTCTTATAGGCAGCTTGCATAGGCAAAAAGAGTAGACAATTCATGTAAAAACATGTATTGCCAACTATAAATAAATGCATATAAGGCTAAGATGAACACAACTCAGGAGATAGACTTATTGTTAGTGTTTTAATCATACACTTTAATTGGAATATTAAAAATTTGAGCCAACATTTCAAATGTAGAAACTACTAAAATAAACCTACTTATGAACTACATGAGAGATAGTGCTCAAATATATAAAAAATAAGTTTTTAAAAATATTCATTAACATTATCATATTTATATGCTTTGTTATATATGCTTAGAAATTACATGTAGAATGATAAAGAACATGTTTAAACACAATATCTCAATCAACTTCACATTTTTTTCTTCAAGCACAATCTAGTCAATATAGTTATTTAAAAATGTAATTTTATTAAACAGCAAACTTGAACTCTTCACATTATTTTAGGAGGCAATACAAGATATGGAAAATGAATATTAAATAGTACTATATGATATTTGGTATATTTATATTTAAATCTATATCAAGATATTTTAACAAGTTGTGGAGATAGCTAATTTATTTAGTCAATAGTAAATATATAACTAAAACAGTTCCTGTCAGATATTGTTAATGTTTTTCCCACGCATCACAAAATCTTGAAATAGGTTGTGACTTAACTCTTTACCTTTCATCTAATATATTCTTTTACTGAAATGAGAAATAATTTATTATATTTTCAAGTAGAATGAATTCAAACATGACTGAACCAGAAAGGCCATTTATTTTCCTACAGACATTTACTACAGACAACAAAATATTATACTATAAATAATAAAGACAATGTTAGATGGTGAAAATTCTGTTGCTAGAAAAGCACCATGGTACCTACCTGTTTTAAGGAACGAATTATCAAGAATTTTTAAACACACACAATCTTTCCAGGAATCTCTGGAAAGAATATGGATTTATTCTAATGAGAATTCCTCATAGTATGAAAATGAAATTACTAGCTAATGCACATATTTCAATCAACATATAGATTTTATGGGAAAAGCAAAAACTATTA
Source organism: Apodemus sylvaticus (assembly GCF_947179515.1). Lineage (NCBI taxonomy): Eukaryota > Metazoa > Chordata > Mammalia > Rodentia > Muridae > Apodemus > Apodemus sylvaticus. The sequence continues at coordinate 50,759,607 of NC_067495.1, read as the reverse complement.
ATCTCCTTATATGGAAAATCATGTGAAATGTAAATAAAGAATATATCAAATAAAAAAATAAAGAAAAAGAAAAAAAAGAAAAAGAAAAACTGTTCCATATGGATGCTTTTATAATGTTCCTTAACAAAGCATAAATATAAATTTCTAGCAGGTAAATTCAAGTGTGTCATAAAAATATGAAAACCCTTATCATTATCGTAGTAATATTCAACTCATTTATCTATACATGCACTTGCAAATTCATTTTTAGAGGATTAAAAGAGAAAAAGTCGTCATTTCTTGGTAAGAAATTGTCATATATTTTCAAAATTTTTAAACTTTTGTTATAGTCACTTACTGATTGTTTACTTATGTAAAGTTCTAAGTTTATTTATGTAAAGTTTCTACCCTCTGGATCTTAGGTATTGAAGTTGATTCTCCAGGCTTCAGGTCAAATGCTTTTATTGCCCTAGCCATCTCAGTGGTGCTATGCTTTTCATTATTACATGTACCTACATACCTGCAGAAATAGATTGTATTTCTGAACATTTTTAGGTCCTGAAAACTAGTTCATTTTCCATTGCTTACAGTGATGTCCTAAGGTTAAACTTTAATTTCCATAAACATTTTAAGAAAAGATAAAGAAGGAACCCTTCAAACATTCACAGAGGGGCTAGAGTTAAAAAGCACTTGCTGGTTTTTCTTTTTTTTTCTTTTTTTTTTTTTCTATATTCTTTGTTTACATTCCAAATGATTTCTCCTTTCCTGGCTCACCTCTTGTCATTAGTCCCATAAGCCCTCTTCCCTCCATCCATTGCCAAATCAGCCCCCTCCCATTTCTCTGTCCTAGTACTCCCCTACAATGCTGGATCAAACCTTTCCAGGACCAGAGCCATCTCCTTCCTTCTTCTTGGGAATCATTTGATATGTTAATAGTGTCTTGAGCATTCAGAGCTTCTGGGCTAATTAACATTTAGTTAACAGTGACTACATTTCATGTGTATTCTTTTGTGATTGGGTTACCTCACTTAGGATAGTATTTTCCAGTTCCAACCATTTGCCTAAATATTTAATGAATTCATTGTTTTTAATTGCTGAGTAGTATTCCATTGTGTAAATATCGCACATTTTCTGTATCCATTCCTTTATTCAGGGACATCTGAGTTCTTTCCAGATTTTGGCTATTATAAATAAGGCTTCTATGAACATAGTGGAGCACGCGTCCTAATTACAAGCTGGGGAAACCTCTCAGTATATGCCCAGGTGTGATATAACAGGGTCCTCTGGTAGTGTCATGCCCAGTTTTCTGAGGAACCACCAGACTGATTCACAGAGTGGTTGTACCAGCTTGCAATGCCACTAGCAGTGGAGGAGAATTCGTCTTTCTCCACATCCTAGCCAACACCTGTTATCTCCTGAATTTTTAATCTTAGCTATTCTGACTGGTGTGAGGTGAAATCTCAGGGTTGTTTTGATTTGCATTTCCTTAGTAGCTAATGATGTTGAACATTTCTTAAGGTGCTCCTCAGTCATTTGAAATTCTTCAGGTGAAAATTCTTTGTTTAACTCTGTACCCCATTTTTTAATAGGGTTATTTGGCTCTCTGGAGCCTAACTTCTTGAGTTCTTTCTCTATATTGGACATTAGCCCTCCATCGGATGAAGAGTTGGTGAAGATCTTTTCCCAATTTGTTAGTTACCATTTTGTCTTATTGAGAGTGTCCTTTGTCTTAAAGAAACTTTTTAACTTTATGAGGTCCCATTTGTCAATTCTTGATCTTAGAGCATAAGCTGTTGGTTCAGAAAATTTCCCCTATGCCCATGTTCTCAAGTATCTTCCCCAGTTACTTCTCTATTAGTTTCAGGGTGTCTGGTTTTATGTGGAGTTCCTTGATCCACTTTGAGTTGAGCTTAGTACAAGGAGATACTAATGGATTGATTTGCATTTTTCTGCATGCTGACTTCCAGTTGAACCAGCACCATGTCTTGAAAAGCCTATCTTTTTTCCACTGGATGTTTTTAGCTCCTTTGTTTAAGATCAAGTAACCATAGGTGTGTGGGTTCATTTCTTGGTCTTCAATTCTATTCCATTGATCTGCCTGCCTGTCACTGGACCAAAACCCTGCAGTTTTTACCAATATTATTGCTCTGTAGTTCTGCTTGAGATTCAGGATACTGATTCCCCCATAAGTTCTTTTACTGTTGAGAATACTTTTAGATATCCTGGTTTTTTTGTTGTTCCAGATAAATTTGAGAATTGTTCTTTCTAACTCTATAAAGAACTAAGTGGGGATTTTGGTGGGGATTTCATTAAATCTGTATATTGCTTTTGGCAAGATGGCCATTTTTTCCTATATTAATCCTGCCAATCCATGAGCATGGAAGACTTTTCCATATTCTGAGGTCTTCTTCAATTTCCTTCTTCAGAGACCTGAAGTTCTTGTCATACAAATCTTTCACGTTTGGTTAGAGTCACACCAAGACACTTTATATTGTTTGTGGCTATTGTGAAAAGTGTTATTTCTCTAATTTCTTTCTCAGCCTGCTTATCCTTTGTGTATAGGAAGGCTACTGATTTGCATTGAAAGTCTTCCAACCAAAAAAAGCACAGAACCAGATGATAGTTTTAGTGCAGAATTCTATCAGACCTTCAAAGAAGACCTAACACCAATACTCTTGAAACTATTCCACAAAATAGAAACAGAAGGAATACTACCCAACTTGTTCTATGAAGCCATGATTATGCTTATACCAAAACCACACAAAGTTCCAACAAAGAAAGAGAACTTCAGACCAATTTCCATAATGAATATCGATTCAAAATCACTCCACAAAATTCTTGCCAACCAAATCCAAGAACACATCAAAATGATCATTCAAGATGATCAAGTAAGCTTCATTCCAGGGATACAGGGATGGTTCAATATACAGAAATCCATCAATGCAATTCACTACATAAACAAATTCAAAGAAAAAAAACCACATGGTCATTTCATTAGAAGCTGAAAAAGCAGTTGACAAAATCCAGCATCCTTTCATGCTAAACGTATTGGAAAGAACCGGAATTCAAGGCCCATACCCAAACATAGTAAAAGCAATATACAGCAAATTGGTAGTCAACATCAAACTGAATGGAGTAACGCTTAAAGCAATCCCACTAAAATCATGGACTAGACAAGGATGCTCCCTCTCTCCATACCTTTGCAATATAGTACTTGAAGTTCTAGCTAGAGCAATTAGACAACATAAGGAGGTCAAAGGGATACAAATTGGAAAGGGAGAAGTCAAATTGTCACTATTTGCAGATGATATGATAGTACACTTTATTGACCAAAAAACCTCCACCAGAGTACTCTTAAAGCTGATAAACAACTTCAGCAAAGTGGCTAGTTATTAAATCAACTCAAGCTCTTGCTGGTCTTAAAAAAACTGGAGTAGACTTTCCAAAATCCAGATGCTCGCTCATTAAGATAGTTCAAAAAATAGGACCTAAAATGGCGATGCTGGTAACACTGTCCTAAGATGGCAGAAACAGCTCAACACAGGCATTATTCTCATTGGATAAATAGAACCTAGATTCAACATTTCTCAGACACCTTGGTAAGGTGGTTTCTATTTTTTATGAAGATCTCTCCACTTCCCTTCTCCAACCCTGACAGGCAAATGAAGGGGAAAAAGTGCATCTAGTTCTTAACTCAAGCTGCCTGAATCAGCTCAAAGACTTTCAGTCTCCTAATTATCATATGCAATCTGCTTGCTTTCTCACCAATATGTTCCTCTCTTTCTATTTTGTTGAGATGGCCTGGCTGTTTATTTCTTAATTGTTTTTCCCTTTGTTTGTTTTGGATTTTTACTTGTTTGTATTTGATTTGTTTCTGTTTTATTGATTTTGTTTAATATAGATAGTGGTTTAATTTGATGTTACACCACACTTGCTTATTCTTGCGTATGTATATTAATGATTCCAGTTCAGAGGTTATATCACTGTCTTGTGGCCTGTGTGGGCACTACATGCACATGGAGAAGATACATTCAAAACACTTGAGAAAAAACGGTAAAAATTTTAAAGTCGAACAGAATCGTGTGTGTGTGTGTGTGTGTGTGTGTGTGTGTGTGTGTGTGTGTGATAGAATTCTTGTAATAGAATGATTCAGTGAGGTTAAAGACATTTGTGCAGTAATAAATTACTCAAAATTATTATCTTGAAATTGGACAAATTGAAAAACATCTTATTTTGACATATGTATCAGGATATACTCTTCCTATGTTTCAAACAAAATCTAAAATAAAATTTCAGAATGGTAAGTGCACATATTTTAAATCAAATATATGACCATTTTACTTTTTTAAAGGAGATGAAAGACATGGAACATTGATATTAATCTCTGACATCATATATATAGATATATACAGATAGATAGATAGATAGATAGATAGATAGATAGATAGATAGATAGATATGTTGACAATCTGTAGTTCTACATGTTCTACAATATGTAGAAAAAGTGTTAATGCATTTTTGGTAAAGAAATTGTATTATATTGTTATTGGTACATGTGAATCATTCAGCAGTGATAATTCTGGGGCATATTATATAGCTCTGCCTTTAATTTTTTTGAGTGATCTTCATGCCTTTTCCCATAGTATGGATTAAATCCTACTCCCAATTGTTCAGGGGTTTGATTTTCTTCATATTTGCCAATACTCATCTATTGTATTCTTGATAATAGTTAATCTTAAGAGCTATAAATTTATCTCATTGTGGGTTTGATTTATAATTCAGTGATTGTCAGTGAGATTGACATCACATAGTTCCTATGTATTCATATAACTTCTTCCTTAAAATGCCTATTTGTGGATTCTGGAAATTTCTAATATGTCCCCTCCCCCTCCAGCTTTGAGCTGGGCTTTTCAGCCTCTGCACTCAACCTGCGACATTCCTGACTGCCAGCTCCTGGTCTCCATCTGTGATATTCCTGGCCTTTGTTCTCTAGAGACCAATACAGGCCACTGCTCACACCTGGAAGCCGCACAGAAGTACTCAGGATCTGCTAAACTTGAAGTATGCTGATCTTAGCAGGAGACATGCTGAGATTGGAGCCAGCCAGTTCTTGGACTTCACCTCGAAGGATGGGATAAGGGGTTCTTCCTAAGATATATATTGACAAATATTTATTAAAATTTTGGTCATGATTGGCAAAAGTTGTCCTTACTCAGTTCTCTTTCACTGCCCTCCATATATCCCCAGGATTCTCTTTCAGGCCTCCAGTTCACCTGTCGCTGCAGGCAGCAACAGACTGGTGCCCAGACACAGACGGACCTGATGCAGAAGGATTTCCTGAGGTGACCCTATCTTGGCGAAGCTTTGCAGAAAAATGGAAAGAGGATGGTATCCTGCATGGTAAACAACTATAAGAGTTAAATACTAGCACTAGTGTAAACTTTCATCTTTTGAAACTGTTGTTGTGGGTGTGAAGGGATACCGCTAAGTGGGACAGTGTTGGCCAGGCATGGTATCTGCTTAGGACAGATAGTGGAAGATGGGGCAGGAACATTCTAGGAAAAACTTTGTCCACAGCCTCCAGGAGCTGCTATAGGCAAAAGGGATCAGGTTTGAAGAATGAAGGTTAGAAGATTTCTTAGATCAGATAGATTCTTGCTGCTCTGAGAAAAAAGAACTTTAAATGAGAGAACCTGGGAAAGAATTGGTAATTCGCTAAAGGCCGCCAAGGCAGATAGTATTACCCTCTGCCTCTGGACACTTATAAAGGTTGTTATCAATGAAAGAACCCTGAAGGAGTCAGATATCATGCAGGAGGAACTTGAGGAATCTCAAAAAAAGGCCTTCCAGAGAGGACTTCCTCAAAAAAGGGTCCTCTCAACCCTAAATTACAAAAATGTAGAGATAGTGCTGATGAGCTAATTATAGAAAAGGAAGCTCATGCAAAAAAGGAGTAGGTGAATTTCATGGAGAAGAATGGCCTCCTACCGCGCCTTGTGCTCCTCCTATGACCTTGGTTGTAGGAGATGATATCCAGAGGGATATGCAGTTACAAAAATTGGAGTTGGAGTTTAAGTTACAGAAGTTGACTAATGAGCTACAGGAGCTAAAAAATGTATCAAATATTAGAGAGAACAATGATCTTGAGACATGCCAATCGCTGCTAGAAAGAGCCGTAATTCAAGCTTATAGGGAATGACAGGATATGTTGGACCTGTTAGCCTTCCCTGTCCTTGAGATTAGAGATCAGGAGAATAGGATTAGACAATATCAGACACTGGAGTTCAAAATGATAAAAGAATTAAAGGTAGCTGTGGTGCAGTATGGACCTACAGTTCCTTTTACTCAAGCTTTATTGGATACTGTGATGGAGTCAAATTTAACTCCACAGGATTGGAGGACTCTATGTAACGCTACTTTGTCAGGAGATTTCTTGCTTTGGCATTCTGAGTGGCATGAAGCTAGTAAAAGGACTGCCACTATAACTGCTCAGGCAGGCCATCTAGATTGGAATACTGAAATGTTACTGGGAGAAGGTATATATGAAAGGAATGCTAATCAGATTGATTTTCCTATCCAAGTGTATGCGCAGGTTGCAATGACTGCCTGCTGTGTGTGGAATCTATTACCATCGAAGGAGGATCTTAGTGGAAGCTTAACGGGCATTAGACAGGCTCCTGATGAGCATTTTCAGGATTTTGTGGATAGATTGTTGAAAACAGCTAACATACCTTTTGGAAATTCTCAGGCAGAAAATCCGTTGGTCACTCAGTTGGCTTATGAGTATGCTAACACAGCCTGTCGCGAGGCCATCAGACCTCACAGGGGGAAGATGGACTTAGCTGGTTATATTCGCCTCTGTTCCGAAATTGGCCCCTCATATAATCAGGGTCTAGCCATGGCCACAGCTTTGCAAGGAACCACCATACAGGGAATACTTTTGCAGAGACGAGGGAATAAAATGTGGTAGTCTAGGTCATTTTAGAAATGATTGCCCTAGCAACAGGGGTGTGATAAGAGGGCAATCACATTGCACCCCAGGAATCTGTCCTAGATATAGGAAGGGTAATCACTGGGCTAGAGATTGCAAGTCTATGACCGATAGTCAGGGCCTACCTGTGTTGGGAAATGGGCAGAGGGGCCAGCCTCAGGCCCCAATACAACCACAGCAAGCAGTTTATGAGGCCATGCAAGTGCTGCCAGGCCCGGAAAATCCATCTTTGAACTTATCAGAGCAACACCAGGAAGCACAGTACTAGATGTGTGCAGTACCACCCATGTTGTATTAACTCCAGAAATGGGTGTCCCGATTCTGCCTACAGGATTCTTTGGACCTTTGCCTGCAGGAACTTGGGAATTGCTTTTAGGATGAAGTAGTACTACTATTAAGGGGCTACAGATTTATCCAGGTGTCATAGACAATGACTATGAGGGAGAAATAAAAATTATGGCTACTTCCCCTCATGGTGTTATAACTGTACCTGCTAACCAAAGAATTGCTCAACTTGCCGTGATTCCCTTACATCCACTGCCTTCTAAATTCGTTAAGAATAACAGAAGACAGGAGGGCTTCGGCTCCTCTGGGGTATATTGGGTTCAATTTATACCTAATAAAAGACCTAACCTTAATTTGACAATTGAAGGAAAAAGTTTTGAAGGAATAATAGTTACAGGAACTGATGTAACAATTATTAAAGGACAAGATTGGCCATCCAGCTGGCCTTTGACAGAAACACTCACCCATCTCCAAGGTATCAAATATGCTAATAAGCCTAAGCAGAGCACTAAATTTCTAACTTGGAAGGATGAAGAGGGAAATTCAGGACAAATCCAGCCTTTTGTTATGCAAAATTTGCCTACTACTCTTTGGGGGAGAGACCTTTTGTCACAAATGCATGTGATTATGTGCAGTCCTAATGAGGTTGTAACAAGGCAAATGCTAGAGCAAGGATTTTTGCCTGGTCAGGGGCTTGGGAAAGAAGGACAAGGCATTAAAAGGGTTGGAAGTCCCAAGCCTAACCCTAACACTAGAGGTTTGGGGCATTTTCAGTAATGAACACTATCTTGCCTGCATCTCACACTGATAAAATTCAATGGCTTAATGATAATCCTGTGTTTGTTGATCACTGGTCTTTAGATAAAGAAAATACAGAAGCCACCTTTTCACTAGATCAGGAGCAGCTAGAGGCAGGACATTTAAGAGAATCTCAATCTCCATGGAATACCCCAATGTTTGTTATCAAGAAAAAATCTGTTAAATGGAGATTGCTACAAGACCTAAGAAAGGTTAATGAGACCATGGTACCCATGGGAGCTTTACAAACTGGTCTTCCATGTCCCATGGCTATTCCTAGAGGATATTATAAAATAGTTATAAGTTTAAAGATTGTTTCTTTACTATTCCATTGCATCCAGAGGATTGCAAAAGATTTGCTTTCAGTGTTCCTCCTATTAACTTCATTGGAATCTATGAGAAGATACCAATGGATAGTTCTTCCTCAGTGCATGGCTAACAGTCCCACCTTATGTCAGAAGTTTGTGGCACAGGCCATTCAGCCTGTAAGAAAACAGTGGCTGGATATTTACTTTGTCCATTACATAGATGATATATTGATTGTGGGAAAAAATCCTCAGAATTTCCTTTTGTGTTTTAAAGATTTGCAACAGGCTTTAGCCACTAAAGGATTACAAATAGCTCCAGAGAAAGTACAAACCCTTATAATTATCTGGGTTTAAAACTTACAGATCAAGCTGTTTTTTTTTTTTTCTCAGAAGATAATTATTCGCACGGACAGTTTAAAAACTTTAAATGATTTTCAAAGATTGTTGGGCGATTTTAATTGACTTCCTCGTAAAGCTTACTACAGGAGAATTATGACCTTTACTTGATATTATAAAGGGGGATGCTGACTCTACATCCCCTAGATTATTAACTTCAGAAGGACTTTTGGCCTTACAGAAAGTAGAGAAAGCTATTGAAAACCAATTTGTTACCTATATAGATTATTCTTTACTTTTACATCTACTAATTTTTAATATGACTCATTCGCTTACAGGTTTATTGTGGCAAAAGTCTCCTCTAATGTGGATTCATTTGAGGGTGTCTCCTAAGCATAATACCTTGCCATATTATGAGGCAGTAGCCCAGGTAATTGTGCTTGGAAGAAAGCAGGCACTAACTTATTTTGGCAAAGAACCAGATATTATTATTCAGCCTTTTAACGTAGATCAAGATGCTTGGTTAAAACAACATAGCACAGACTGGTTGCTTGCTCAAATAGGCTTTGAAGGAACCGTAGATAACCATTATCCTCAAGATAAATTGATAAAGTTTTAAAATATGCATGAGGTTGTATTTCCTAATATGACATCTCTACAGTCACTGCATAATGCTCTTTTGATTTTCACAGATGTGTCTTCCAAAGGAAGAGCTGGATATCTTATTAATAATCAACAGGTGGTTATAGAAACCCCTGGGCTTTCTGCTCAGTTATCAAAACTGACAGTGGTATTATGTGTCTTTCAATCTGTAAATAGTACCTTTAATCTCTTTATAGTCCTTGCTTACATTGCAGATTCTGCACCACGATTAGAGACCTGTGGCATATTTAATTTTAATACGACAGCAGGATCTTTGTTTTCACAATTGCAAAATATCATTCTTGCCAGAAAAAATCCCTTTTATATTGGCCATATACGAGCTCATTCTGGTATCCCTGGAGCTTTAGCTGAAGGCAATCATTGCATTGACAGAACTCTAATAGGAGAGGCTTTAGTTTTAGAACCTGTTGAAATAGCTAGACGTGATAATATTAAGTACCACCTTTCTAGTCATACATTAAGACTCCGTCATAAGATCTGAAAGGAGCAAGCAAGAATGATTGTAAAACAGTGCCCTAATTGCCTTACATTATTGCCAGTTCCTCATTTAGGGATTAATCCATGAGGCCTTACGCCTAATCATATTTGGCAAATGGATGTAACTCACTATGCAGAATTTGGAAAATTAAAATTTATACATGTTTGCATTGATACTTGTTCAGGATTTCTTTTCGCTTCTCTACATTGGGAGAATCCTCTAAAAATGCAATCGATCATTGTTTACAAGCTTTTAATAGCATAGGATTACCCAAAGTCATTAAGACAGACAATGGGCCAGCCTACACTGGCAGTAACTTTATCTTGTTTTGTAAAGAATTTGGTTTTAAACATAAACCTGGTATTCCTTATAACGCAATGGGCTGAGGAGTTGTTGAGCATGCAGATCACACTCTTATAAATTGGCCTTTTAAAACAAAGAAGGGGAAACTATACCCTTCCACATCACCCAAAGCACACCTTGCTTTTGTTTTATTTGTTTTGAATTTCCTGCAAACTGATGCTAAAGGTCAGTCTGCAGCAGATCGCCATTGGCATCCTGTTACACCTAATTCTTATGCTATGGCTAAATGGTGAGACCCTTTAACTAATACATGGAATGGCCCAGACCCTGTTTTAATCTGGGGTAGAGGCTCAGTTTGTATTTTTTATCAAAAGAAAATGGAGCCGGATGGATACCAGAAAGATTGGTGCGACAGATAAATTCAGACCCTAAACCAGCTGGTAAGTATAAGTAATTTAAAAGTATTCTCAAAGCCACTTCTCACATATTTGGGAAGATAGCCTCCTTTGTGCTCTTGTAGTTAATTTGTAAGCCAAGCCTCATGCCTGAGTCACAAATTTGCAATCAAATTGAATGCCTTGGGCCTTCCAGAGACAACCCAAGTGGTTTTTTTTTTTTTTTCCTTTTAATCTCTCATTCTGTGTTTCAATTAGGTCTATCCCAGATACAGCCCAATGACTTCCAGGGCTCCACGATGGGTGGCTGTGTATGCCTTCCAGGTCACATTCACAGGACATTTACTTTACCAGTGGATCTCCAAAAATGGAGCCGCATAAAACTCAGATCTATGCAAGTTTGTTAATTAAACAAACATGGGCATCAGTCATGAGGTGCAAGGCAAGGCACTGCAAGGGAAAAGGAAATGTCCTGCTTCTGAGTTTCCCTGAAAGCACACCTAACTGCATAGGGGTCGACAATGAAGTGGAAGTGAAGATGGAAGTACTCCAGATCTGCTAGACTTGAAGTATGCTGATCTTAGCAGGGGACCTGCTGAAATTGAAGCCAGCCAGTTCTTGGACTTCACCTTGAAGCTTGGGAGGAGGGGTTCTTCCTAAGATATATATTGACTAATATTTATTAAAATTTTGGTCATGATCAGCAAAAGTAGTCCTGACTTAGTTCTATTTCACCGCCCCCCAAATATCCCCAGGATTCTCTTTCAGGCCTCCGGTTTACCTGTTGCTGCAGACAGCAACACTAATATATGGTTGTTTAATTTTCTACTGTAATATGTTTATATTCCTCATGTAATTTGGATATTAACCATTTATTAGATACATATTTTAAAATATTTTCTTCAATTTTTGATGTTTTTCACAATGTTTTTAACTTTATAAAAGAACTTCAGTTTGATATAGTACTATTTGTCAAACATTTACTTTTTCTGACTTTGCCTTTAATGCCATAACTAAGAAATGGTGACCAAAATCTTCCAGGAGCCTCTGTGCCTGGAGAGTGTAATGGCAGGGGCACATAATAGGACTATGGTGTGTCTTTAAAATCTGAGGGTCTCTGGATCTTCTACCCCTCTAACTGTACTGAAATGCTAATGATAACTCCTGAAGAATCCTAAAACCTTTCTGGCTCTTTCTGAGGGTAAAAGGCTACTGGATTAGGTAACTGACACCTGTAGGCTCAAAGCAGGGTTGGAGGCAGATCTCTGTAGGAACTGTGCAGCTTTAACTTTCCTCATGCTAGTCTGAAGTCTCAGGAAGAAAAAAGGACACCTTGAAAAGTGATTATAGAGTTTATTGCTAAGTGGAAAAAAGTTTCCTATGAAAGCTAATGGGAAAAGTAGAAAAATCCCAAGCAGGGGAAGGCAAAAAGTTCTTCTCTCATATCTTTGTTCTCAGTACTTATACATGTTTCAGAATAAGTGATGACATGTTAAAAGTTCATCACAAGTTCACACACACACACACACACACACACACACACACACACACACACCAAATCATAAATTGAAATAGAAGTTTACAACAGAGTATGTTTGCATGCATATCCGTTAGGAGTAATTATCTAGCTAAACATCCCATCACCTGTTACTGTTCCACAGGTTCATTGAAAGTAGAAAAACTTGACTAAGTTATTAGTGAAGTTTTGTATAGATACACTCAGTCAGCATTTTATCTTATGTTCTAGTGTCAATAATAAATCATTAGTTCCCTTTTTATGATCTTTGGTCAATTGTTTTACAATATCTTGGAAGGTGCTCTGAGTAGGACAAAGTCTGATTACTATCTAAGAGGTAATTAACTGGTGACACATGGGAGAGTGCCAGAGTAATTATTGAAGTTTTGACTATCAGAAAATAATCTAATAGTAGGCCCACTATAAAAGAGCTTAATAATCACTGATATAATTTTAGGAATTCTTATAGGATCATCATTAAGACTTATTTCATCTATTTGTCTATATAGCATCCCTACAATATAGTACATCTTCATACATCAGCAGAGATCTTCTCAAAAGGGTGGGCTAATACCAAATGATTGTTATATATGTTTACTATTAACAGGAAAATCATATTAATAGCAGGAATATTTCCTAAAATTAATTATCTTAGGTCCTTGTCTATGAGAGAAAATCTGTTGTGGATTATATTATAATCCGAAGCAGACCATCTCAATAAGATCACCTGCTACATATTACCTTGTCCTATTATGGCTCCCGACAAAAAATCAACATCTTGAATCATTCCTTAAAGTTTCTTCTAGGAGAATTATTTCAGGTATTATTTCATTCATATCTGTGTGAATCCAGTTCTCCCCACATAATTGGTTAGATTATCCATCATTCAAAATTTGTGGTGCCTTCTGTGCAATCAACTGTTTATTCCTCCATCCACTTTTTCATGTATGACAATTTTAAATGGATATTTTTTTGTTTTAATGATTCTTTTTCTTGCTTCATATTGTGTTTTTATTAATTTTAATTAATAAATTTATTTGTTTACATCCCCAAATTTTCCCTCACCCTGGACCCCCTTCCAGATTTCTTTTCCCCACTCCCCCTCCCTTTTGCTTCTGAAAGTGTTCCCTCTCCCCTATACAGAAAATATTCTCTAGACTCATGTAGAGAATATTTTATTTAGTTTTTTCTACAGGGAACAAATTTTACTCTCATATTTTTGTAACTTTTATAATTTTCATGTTTGTGTATATTTCCTTGTTTTTTCAGCATCCTTATAATGATTTTCTTGAATGATTTATTAAGTCACTTTTGTATCTTATGATCACCCCCCTCCCCATTTTTGGATAGGCCCAATTTCTTTCTGCTTTTCCCATATTTTTATAACTTTGTATTTTATCTTAATATTTGCAAAAAGATGCTAATTCTCCCAGTATCATTGGCTTCATACTGAAAAAGCTTTTACCATTCAACATAGTTAAGGATTAAAAGGTTTTTTCATGAACAATTTGAATTATTTTTTTCTGTACTGTGGGCATTTAGGAAAATCAAGATAGTGATGTTTTGTTGTTGTTGTGTTGCTGTTAGATTTTTCTGTGTTTAGTTGTTATTTTGTTTTAATTTCTTATTCTCTGTATCCCCCAACCATCCGGGATATTCTAAGACTCATCTATATCCTAAAACAAAATTACAGAACTTAATTCTTCCGTAATTCTCTGAAAGGCAAAATATTGGATATATGTTCCACTGTTTTCTAAGTAATAACTAATTTACTTAACCACAGGTTATCTGGAGCAGCAGATTTCCCAGGTAACTTTATTACTAATTAACCTTATATATGGGAAATGTGTACTGACCTCATCTACTCTCTAAGGTAAACTGGCTAGAGTCCTCAAGCTCCCAAATGATTCCCTGAAAAATGAGGCCAGCAAATGCATTCTGTCATCCTCCTGTCTACAAATAGAAGCTATGTGCTAGGAGTTCCTTTTGATTCGCTGGTGCTATGTTCAGGATAGACAGTATAATACACCATGACAGACCAAGATATATTCTAGCAATTTTAACGCTACTTAAGTAACTTGGGCTAAAGAACCTCCTACTTGGTTTCTGTATTTCTCATAAAGAGGTGCAGTCTATTCTTTTGCTGTGTTTGCTGCTCAATAGGAGAAAATAGCATTTTATCATCTTCTATAATCATCTTGCAGGCATTTATCCTTGTAATATTATTTGAATGGCATTAATATCTATGATAGTATTTCATATTTATACCTATTACAAGACTTTATAAAGCTTAAAAAATCTCGTTATTTACTTCCCAAACATAAAGTTTTGCTTGTTTTACTTATATGTATGAGGCCTCTGATGCATGTATACCTGCAGGCCAGAAGAGGGCATCTCATCCCTTTATAGATAGCTATGACCTATCATGTGGGTGCTGGGAATTGAACTCAGGACCTCGGGAAAAGCAGATAATACTCTTAATCTCTAAGCTATCTCTTCAGTCATAAAGGTTACTTTTAAGATACAGAATGATGAAATAATTGGACATGCTTTTTTATTTATTTTCCTTTTCTTTTTCTTTCTTTTTTTTTTTGTTTTATTTTTGGTTGTTTGTTTGTTTTAGTTTTTTGACAGCATTTTTTGATGTGGCTTTAGGTTTAGAGGTCTTATACTTGATTTACAGACCTAACTTGTTTGGAATGCAGAGCTCAGGTTAATCTATCTCTGCCTCCCAAGTGCTGGGATTAAAAGTCTGGGCCACCACAGCCTTGTTACATTTATTGATTTCTTTTTTGTTTGTGTTTTGTTTTTGCTTTTTTATGTTGAGTCATCCTTGCATCTATGGGATGAAGCCTACTTAATGATGGTGGGTCAACTTTCCATGTGTTCTTGGATTCCATTTGCAAGTATTTTATTGCATACATTTGTATCTGTGCTGATAAAGCATATTAATCTATAATTCTATTTCTTTGCTTGGGGCTTTATGTAGTCTAGGTGTCAGGGTAACTGTACCCTCAAGAAATGAATTAGAAATGAAATGAAATGAAATGTTTTTCCTGTTTCTATTTTGTGGAATTATTTGAGAAGTATTTTCATTAGCACTTCTTTGAAAATCTGGTAGAATTCTCTGCTAAAACCATCTCGCCCTGGACTTCATTTATTTACTTATTTAGTTAGTTATCAGACTATTAATGACTACTTCTATTTCAATAGGTGTTATAGGTCTATTTAAATTGTTTATCTGATCATGATTTAACTTGGGTACATGGTATCCGTAAAGAAAAGTATTTCTTTTAGATTTTCAAATATGGAGGAGTACAGGTTTTTAAAGTATTCCCCTTATAACTCTCATTTGAAGGATGTAATGGAACCTAGTGTGATGGAAATTTCCTGAAATCTATGAAGGTGATCCTAAAGAACACTCCAAGGAATGGAAGATAAGGAGTCCACTCATCTCTTGTATCCAAGTAAGACTTCCCATGATAGGTCTAGGGTGCATTCAACTGATGTATTGGCTAAGAAAGTCCCATAGAAATTGCCAAACAATCTAGGTGTATACTAACACAAAATGTTGCTTTCCACCAAGTAACAATGGAACCCCTTTGCTGAGTACAACATTAACATAACACATTTGAAAATGGAGAAATTTAGTTGGTGTCTCTGTGGAGTCCTCATCCTTCTGTTCTAGTATATTTGGTGATGGAAGATACTCTGTGAGTTATGAAAAGAGAAATGTGGACACAAACCCAGCAAGACTTAAAATATGTCCTTCCTAAAAAATATTCTAGAGCCATGGTCACACACAACTTGTGGGAATACTCAACCAATATGTGATTTGACTTAAGGACCACTTCTGAGAGAAAGGAGAAGAACCCACACCTGATGCTGTTTGAATAAACAAAAAACAGAGTCTACATAGCCCACAGACCTAGGATAAAAACAAACACAACTGTTCGAAAACCAAACAAATAAATGAACAATCAACAATAATAAAATAAACAATAAAATGATTCTTAATGATATTCTGCTATATTCATAGATGGCTGCCTTATCCAGCTATCATCAGGGAGGCTTCCTCTGGCAGCAGATGGGAACATATGCAGAGACCCGCAGACATTATACCATTAGAAATTAGACATTAGAAAGACTCTAAATGAAAAGTCTCCATCAAATCTCTCTCCTCAGAGATAAAGAAATCCCCAAGAAAGAGGAGGTGGAAAGATGAAAGAGTTAGAAGGGATAGAGAATGCCAGAACAAGGCCCTTTGAATCAATGAAGCAGGGCACATATGAACTCCTAAAGACTTAAAAACCAAGCATAGGGCATGCATTGATCTACACCAGGTCCTCTGTATATATATATTATTGCTATTTGTTTAGTATTTTCATGTGAGAACAAGTAGGTCTCTAACATATTTGCTTCTTTTAGGACTCCTTTTCTCCTCTTGCGTGTTCACATCCAACTTTGATATGAAAGTTCTTGGTTTATCTTATATTTTATTTTGACAGTTTAAAAAATAGGTTACTTCTAAGAGTATGTCTATCTTCTTGAGATAAGTGAAGACAATTTAAGAATCATTCAGATATGGGTGTTTAACGAATTATAACATCTATGTGTGTTGTGTATGTATGTGTGTATGTGTGTGTGTGTGTGTGTGTGAGAGAGAGAGAGAGAGAGAGAGAGAGAGAGAGAGAGAGAGAGAGAGTTTTGCACTTTTATGTTAAACAGTCACATGAACTCATTTTTATCTATCTGACTGTTAGCTATACCAAGATATTCTTTACTGAAATAGATACTTCAGAGGAAAGTATAAAAACAAAAGATCATTTTTTATTTTGAATATTCAAGGTTTTGAATGGCCATATGCTTGAAATATATAGTGTCCATGAAATCATAAAACATTTCATAATCACATTAGTTTTGAGCATCATATATGAAAAATAAAAGCAATCATTACATGTAAATGTGTAAAATTTAATTGTATGAAATAAACATTAATGGGACAACATAATGTATATACAGTATATAATTATTATGATTCTATGAGATCTATATATCTGTACATTCATTCACATATATACTTACATACAAAAATTCCTAGCATAAACACTTCTATCTGGAATTTGTTCTCAAGTACCTGAATATTCAAGAGAATTTTTGTATAGCATTTTATTTCATATAATAGAAATCTATTGAACATTGACATCAGACAAGTATATAAGCTTAATGACGCTATATAATCAATAAAGAAACAAGCATCAGATTTGTGACTGATGCTTTCAGATACTAGCCTGCTTGTGTATTCAATGACTTATCAATGAACAATGAAGAAAAATAAGGTTCCACTCTGTATTTGCATTGAACATTATCAAAACAATTTTTACTTTAAGAAGCATTATAAAAAGATGAGTTGATATTACCTGCTATAGCTGTGACATAAATAGTACTGACACCTTTCTGTCACCTGTCCTTATTGCTGGGACAGATTTTTGCAGGGTCTGCCACAGTGAAGACACCACCTCCTGATATATCTTAAGGAACCTGCTGTACTCATGGCAGTTGGTAAGAAACCCCCTCCCACCTCTGGAATCACAGAGCTGCTGCTGGGGGCCCAGATGGACTCACTGCCTAGCAACCACCAAACACCCTGCTTTCCTGAATACCATTCCCCTTCAGTTCCTTCCATACCTTCTGGTGCCTGTGCTTTCTGCTGGAGCAGACTCTGGAAGGGTCTGCCACAGTGAAGATGCCATATGCTGATACATCCTAAAGAACTCACTCCACTCAGGCAGTTGGTAAGAACCCCTCCCACCTCTGAAGTCCTAGAGCTACTGCTGGGGTCCTGGAAGAACACGCTTCCCAGAAACCACCAAAACACCTGCCCTTCCAAATTCCACCCTGTCCATTCCTCCCATCTCTTCTGCCACAGGTCCCTCCACAGGAATGTGGAAAGGCTTGGGAGCACAGGTAAGACAACCCCTGCTGTTCAGAGGAAACAATCTGAAATTCTCAGGCAGAAGCCTTCAGAAACCTCTGGATAGGGAACATCCTCCGCCACATTCATGTGGCACAGGGAGATAGCAAACCTCCAAGGACTGTGGAGAGGCCTGAGAGTGCAGAGCTCATCCTGGAACACAGAGCTACATACACAAACACCACCACAGGAAAGCTGGTGTGCACCAGTGTGCACAGAGAGAATGAGATACATAGGCTTGCAGTACAGATAAGCCACAGTCAGAGCCAGCAAAACCAGCTAACTCCAGAGATAACCAGATGGCAAAAGACAAACACAAGAACAATACTAACAGAAACCAAGGCAAAATAGCACTATCTCAACCCAGTTCTCCAACAACAGCAAATCCTGGATACCCCAACACTCTGGAAGAACAAGAGCTGGATTTAAAATTACATCTCATGATGCTGACAGAGGACTTCAAGAGGGCTGTAAATAACTCCCTTAAAGAAATACAGGAGAACATATATCAAGAGGTAGAAGCCCTTGAACAGGAAACACAAAAATCCCATAACGAAATACAGGAAAACAAAAACAAGAGAAGGAACTGAACAAAATCATCCAGGATCTAAAAAAAATGGATGTAGAAATAAATAAATCACAAATGGAGACAACTCTGGAAATAGAGAAACTTGGAAAGAAATCAGGAATCATAGATGCAAGCATCAACAACAGAATATAAGAGATAGAAGAAAGAATTTCAGGTGCTGAAGATACCTTAGAAAACATTAACTCAACAGTCAAAAAAATGCAAAATGCAAAAAACCTGTAACCTAAAACATCCAAGAAATCCAGGACACAATAAGAAGACCAAGCCTAAGGATTATAGGAATAGAAGAGAGCAAAGATTTACAACTTAAAGGTCCAGTAAATATCTTCAACAAAATTATAGAAGAAAACTTCCCAAACCTAAAGAAAGAGATGCTCATGAACATACAAGAAGCCTACAGAACTCCAAACCCACTGGATTAGTACAGAAATTCTGCTCTTCACATAATAATCAAAACACCAAATACACTAAACAAAGAGAGAATATTAATAGCAGAAAGAAAAAAGGTCATGTAACATATAAAGGCAGACCTATCAGAATTACACCAGACTTCTCACCAGAAATTATGAAGTCTAGCAGATACTGAGCAGATGTCATATAGACCCTAAGAGAACATAAATGTCAGCCCAGGCTATGATACCCAGCAAAATTCTCAATTACCATAGATGTAAAAAACAAGATATTCCATGACAAAACCAAATTTAAACAATATCTTTCCACAAACCCAGCTCTACAAAGGATAATGGGTAGAAAACACAATCACAAGAAGGTAAACTACACCCTAGAAAAAGCAATAAAGTAATCTTCTTTCAACAAGCCCAAAAGAAGATAGCCACACAAACAAAATTCCACCTTTACCAATAAAAATAACAAGAAGTAACAATCCCTTCATCTTAATATCTCTTAACATCAATGGACTCAATTCCCCAATTAAAAGACATAGACTAACAGACTGGATACATAAACAGTACCCAACATTTTGCTGCATACAAGAAACCCATCTCAGTGACTAAGACAGTCACTACCTCAGAGTCAAAGTTTGGAAAACAATTTTCCAAGCAATAGTCCCAAGAAACAAGCTAAACTGGCCACTCTTATACCAGATAAAATCAACTTTCAACCAAAAGTTATCAAAAAAGATAAGAAGGGACACTTCATACTGGTCAAAGGAAAACTCTACAATGATGAACTCTCAATTCTGAACATCTCTGCTCCAAATGCCAGGGCACTCACATTCATAAAAGAAACTTTACTAAAGCTCAAAGCACACATTTTAACCCATACAATAATAGTGGGAGACTTCAACTCCCCACTCTCAGCAATGGACAAAACATAGAAACAGAAACTCAACAAAGAAACAGTGAAACTAACAGAGGATAGGAACCAAATGGATCTAATGGATATTTGTAGAACGTTCCATCCTAAAACAAAAGAATACATCTTC
This sequence comes from Apodemus sylvaticus, assembly GCF_947179515.1. Classification (NCBI taxonomy): domain Eukaryota; kingdom Metazoa; phylum Chordata; class Mammalia; order Rodentia; family Muridae; genus Apodemus; species Apodemus sylvaticus. Next base: position 50,739,548 of record NC_067495.1, on the reverse strand, counting down.
TTCTCAGTACCTCATGGTACCTTCTCCAAAATTAATAATATAATTGTTAACAAAATAGGCCTCAACAGAGATATAGGAATATTGAAATAATTTTACGCACCCTATCAGATCACCATGGCCTAAGGTTGGTCTTAAATTCAAACAAAAACAATGAAAAACATACATACATGTGGACTTTGAACAATGCTCTACTCAATAGTAACTTTGTCAAGGAAGAAATAAAGAAAGTAATTAAAGACATTTTAGAATTTAATGAAAGTGAAGACACATCATACCAAAACTTATGGGACACAATGAAAGCAGTGCTAAGAGGAAACCTCATAACTCTAAGTGCCTCCAAAAAGAAAATGGAGAAAGCCTATACTAGCAGCTGGACAGCACACCAGAAAGCTCTAGAACAAAAAGAAGCAAATACACTCAAGAGGAGTAGACAGAAGGAAATCGTAAAACACAAGGCCAAAAGCAGCCAAATAGATTAAAAAAGAACTATACAAAGAATCAACAAAATCAGGAGCTGGTTCTTTAAGAAAATCAACAAGATAGATAAACCCTTAGCCTGAATAACCAGAGGGCACAGAAGCACTAACCAAATTAGCAAAATCGGGAAGGAAAAGGGAGACATAACAACAGAAACTGTGTAAATTCAAAACAAATTGTCAGATTATACTCCAAAAGATTATACTTACCAAACTTTGAAAATCTGGAAGAAATGGACAATTTTCTAGACACATACCAGGTGCCAATGTTAAAGCAAGACCAGATAAACCACTCAAATAGTTCCATAAGCCCTGAGGAAATAGAAGCAGTCATTAAGAATCTCCCAAAAAAAAAAAAAAAAAAAAAAAAAAAAAAGCCAGGACCAGATGCTTTTCGTGGGGAATTCTATCAGATCTTCAAAGAAGACCTAATAGTGATACTCTTCAAACTATTCCACAAAATAGAAACATGAGAAATACTGCCCAATTCATTCAATGAAGCCACAATAACACTTACACCTAAACCAAAGACCAAACAAGGAAAGAGAACTTCAGACCAATTTCCCTTATGAACATTGATGCGAACATATGCAATAAAATTCTGGCCAACCGAATACAAGGACAAATCAAAATGATGATCAAATAGGTTTCATCCCAGGGATGCAGGGATGGTTCAATATATTGAAATCCCTCAATGGAAAATACTACATAAACAATCTCAAAGAAAAAAAAAAAAAAAAACATAAGATCATTTCATTAGATGGTGAAAAAACATTTGACAAAATTCAACATCCCTTCATCTCAAAAGACTTGGAGAGATCAGGAATTCAAGGTCCATTCATAAACATAGTGAAAGCAGTATACAGCAAACCAGTAGCCAACATAAAACTAAATGGAGAGAAACTTGAAATAATCCCACTGAAATCAAGGACCAGAAAACACTGCCCACTCTCTCCCTATCTATTCACTATAGTACTTGAAGTCCTAGCCAGAGCAATTAGACGATGAAAGGAGGTCAAAGGCATACAAATTGTAAAGGAAGAAGTCAAAATATCATTATTTGAAGATGATATGATCATATACTTAAGTGACCCCAAAATTTCCACCAGAGAATTCTTAAAGCTGATAAACACCTTCAGCAAAGTGGCTGGATATAAAATTAACTAAAATAAATCACTAGCCTTCCTCTACTCAAAGGATAAACAAGCTGAAAAAGAAATTAAGGAAATGACACTCTTCAAAATAGTCACAAATAATATTACATACCTTGGTGTGACTCAAGCTAAGCAAGTGAATGATCTGTATGACAAGAATTTTAAGCCCCTTAAGAAAGAAATCTAAGATCTCAGAAAATGGAAAGATCTCAAATGCTCATGGATTGGCAGGCTTAATATAATACAAAGGCCATCTTGCCAAAAGCAATCTACAGATTCAATGCAATCCCGATCAAAATTCCAAACCAATTCTTCCTAGAGCTAGAAAGAGCAATCTGCAAATTCCTTTGGAGTAACAAAAAACCCAAGATAGCTAAAACTATTCTCCACAACAAAAGATCTCCTGGGGGAATCACTATCCCTGACCTCAAGCTCTACTACGGAGCAATAGTGATAAAAAATGTATGGTATTGGTAGAGAGACAGGCAGGAAGAGCAATGAAATAGAATTGAAGATCCAGAAATGAACCCACACAGCTATGGTCACTTGATATTTAACAAAGGAGCTAAAATCATCCAGTGGAAAAAAGACAGCATTTGTAACAAATGGTGCTGGATCAAGTAGAGGTCTACAGGTAGAAAAATGCAAATTGACCCATTCTTTTTTTATGTTCTATATTCTTTGTTTACATTCCAAATGATTTCCCCTTTCCTGATCCCCCTCCCCATAAGTCCCATAAGTCCTCTTCCCTCTGCCCATTCCCCAATTACCTCCCTCCCATTTCTCTGTGTAAAAAATACAACAGAACTGAATGGCCAGTTTCACTAGAGAGCTTGTGCATTTAAGACAATGAATATTGTAATAAGGGAGACTTTACATGAATTTAAATATATGCATAAATTAACATGTCTGTATCTTTTCTTCTATCATCTGCCTTGCTGGTTAGGGTTCTCTTTCCCACCTGAATGTGCATAAAAATATGGATGCCAGCAGTTTAATTATCCAAAGACTAGTGATTTGTTCAAGGAATATTGATAAAGATCAATTTCACAAATTAAACACAATTCATAGAATGTAGAGTCTCTAATAACTAAAGTAATCAAATTTGCATAACAAACATGTCTAATGAGTTTGATGGTCAAATGTTACAGTGCTTGGAATTATTAAATCATTGTGCTTCAAAGGAGAAACTTCCTCCTGATTAAGTGACAGAGTGAAAATTACAGGAAGAAACACTATCCTGTGTTTATTGTGCTCTTGTGTTAATCTGAGTGTACTTTTCTAATATTATTGTTATATCACAATAGCATTAGACTTCACTGTATTTTGACTGCTGCCAACATCAATCTTAGTATTTGTTAACTCAAGGATTCTTTCCATATCTATTATATATAAAATATAAACCATATACTTATTACATTTGTATTATGTATCTTATATACATATATACATGTGTATACACTTGCACTCTTGTGAATTTAAAAATCTAGTTTGTATAATTTATATGTCATACTGAATATAAAGTAATAATAAATCAGTACCATATTAAAGAATATTATTACTTATTTTTCAGGGAATTATTAATTGCATTTATCAATACACTTTTTCCTATTTTTCCACAATGATGCTTTACTTCTATTAATTGAACACTTTCATTTTACTTAATCTGAATTCCAATTCTCAGTATCCTTACATTTAAGAAAAGGCAGCAATTTTCATTTTACAAGTTCACTAGTATAAGAAAGCACGTGCTGTCTCCTGAGTTTTTAATCTTGGCCATTCTGACTGGTATAAGGTGAAATCTCAGGGTTGTTTTGATTTGCATTTCCCTAATGATTAATGATGTTGAGCATTTTTTAAGATGTTTCTCAGCCATCTGAAGTTTTTCAGGTGAAAATTCTTTGTTTAGCTCTGTACCCCATTTTTAATAGGGTTATTTGGTTTTCTGGGGTCTAACTTCTTGCGTTCTTTGTATATATTGGATATTAGCCCTCTGTCAAATGTAGGGTTGGTGAAGATCTTTTCCCAATTTGTTGGTTGCCGATTTGTTCTTTTGATGGTGTCCTTTACCTTACAGAAACTTTGTAATTTTATGATGTCCCATTTGTCAATTCTTGATCTTAGAGCATAAGCTATTGGTGTTCTGTTCAGGAACTTTCCCCCTGTACTGATGTCCTCAAAGGTCTTCCCCAGTTTCTTTTCTATTAGCTTTAGAGTGTCTAGCTTTATGTGGAGGTCTGTGATCCATTTGGAGTTGAGCTTAGTACAAGGAGATAAGGATGGATCAATTCCCATTCTTCTGCATGCTGAACTCCAGTTGAACCAGCACCATTTGTTGAAATGGCTATCTTTTTTCCACTGGATGTTTTCTGCCCATTTGTTGAGGATCAAGTGGCCATAGGTGTGTGGGTTCATTTCTGGATCTTCAATCCTATTCCATTGATCCGCCTGCCTGTCACTGTACCAATACCATGCAGTTTTTAACACTATTGCTCTGTAGTATTGCTTGAGGTCAGGAATACTGATTCCCCCAGAATTTCTTTTGTTGTTGAAGATAGTTTTAGCTCTCCTGGATTTTTTGTTATTCCAGATGGATTTGAGAATTGTTCTTTCTAACTCTATGAAGAACTTAGTTGGGATTTTGATGGGTATTGCATTGAGTCTGTATATTGCTTTTGGCAAAATGGTCATTTTAACTATATTAATCCTGCCAATCCATAAGCATGGGAGATTTTTCCATTTTCTGAGGTCCTCTTCCATTTCCTTCTTCAGAATCGCTAAGATTAAAAACTCAGGAGACAGCAGGTGTTGGCGAGGATGTGGAGAAAGAGGGACACTCCTCCACTACTGGTGGGGTTGCAAATTGGTACAACCACTCTGGAAATCAGCCTGACAGTTCCTCAGAAAACTGGGCATGTCACTTCAGGAGGATCCTGCTATACCATTCCTGGGCATATACCCAGAGTATTCCCCAGCATGTAATAAGGATACATGTTCCACTATGTTCATAGCAGCCCTGTTTATGATATCCAGAAGCTGGAAAGAATGCAGGTATCCCTCAGTGGAGGAGTGGATACAAAAAATTTGGTATATATACACAATGGAATACTATTCAGCCATTAGAAACAATGAATTCATTAAATTCTTAGACAAATGGATGGAGCTGGAGAACATCATACTAAGTGAGGTAACCCAGTCTCAAAAGATCAATCACGGTATGCACTCACTAAAAAGTGAATATTAGCCTAGAAAATTGGAATACCCAAAACAAAATCCACACATCAAATGATGTCCAAGAACAACAGAGGAGTGGCCCCTGGTTATGGAAAGACTCGGTGTAGCAGTATAGGGCAATACCAGAACATGGAAGTGGGAAGGGGTGGATGGGGGAATAAGGGGAGAGAAGAGTGCTTATGGGACTTTCAGAGAGTGGGAAGCCAGAAAATGGGAAATCTTTTGAAATGTAAATAAAAAGTATATCGAATAAAAAAAAAAAAAGAAAGAAAGCACCAATGATGCTTAGTAAGTGTACACCATAACTAAATGTGTTGGTTTATTTTACAGTGACTTTCCTGATCTTTGATCACATAACTTGTTTCACAATGGCATGTTACTATGAAAGCTTGAAAAACAAATACTTTGGAAGTCACTTGGCTTACTCCTTCTGAAAGCAATCACGAAAATTCAAATAATGTGCCCATGTCATCCTGGGTTCTGCTTAGGGAAAATAAGCCGAGCCCTCATGGCAACTTACATTTGTTACTCTCATGATCATTTCCAATTTTATTGAATTTACCCAGGAGGTCGGGTATAATGATGCCTAAGTTAGACTAAATACAAGGCAGTTAAATGGTAAAGGATTATATCAGGAAAGTGAAAGAGGGGTAATTTATATTGGTTAGTGTCAAAATATTCAGTAAGATCTCAATTGTAAAGACAACAATTAGATTAGTTATCTAAAGAATATACAATCTCAAGATAAGTAAAACTATATTCAATATTAATAGCAATTGACAGTTGCTGATATCTATGTTTTTAAAATGTTACAGAAAATATGTGAGTTCACAAATGAATAGTTAACAAATGAGAATGCAAAAGAACACTAAGATTCTTTCAATTTAAGGAAATATTAGATTATAAAGTATAATATATGTAATTAATAAGGTGAGACTCTTAGATTTTAAATAACGTAAATCAGAAGCAAATGGTAATATGTAACATTTATAAAATGTATTGAGAAAATGGCTGATTAAAATTGAAAATTGGATTTCAAGGGAGATCAAATGACTAATAGGTCATCATCCAAATTGTTCAAACATTCATGAAAAGATCAGATTTTTCACACTTCATTTCTGAACATTATGATAATGACTAAAGAAGTTCAAACTCATATCAACTAATCCAATTATCTTTTGGAATATACAATAACATTCTAGTCTCATAGTGCAAGAAATTAAAAAGCTAGAGATAGGTCCAAAACACAAAACTCAAGAAACAGCAAATGAGAGATTTCATTTAGTGAAATGACTATTATTGTTACTTTTGACACCCAGCAGTTAGAATAGCCAAATAGAAGTTGGAGAAATGGTTTAGTGAGCAAGAACCAGTGCTGGTTGCTCAAACATAAGGACCTGAGCTTTGATTCTCAGCACACATGATAAAAAGCTGGGTGTGCATTTGTACTCCTGGTAACCTCAGCACTGAGGAAGGTAAGAGACAGGAGGATTACTGTGGCTTACTGGCTGCCAAGTATAAGAAACACACACACACACACACACACACACACACATACACATCCTAAAAAATATCCCAACCAAACAGGCAGCATACACCAGCTGATATGAGACCCCCAACACACATAGCGTAGAGAACTGCCAGTTCTGTGTTCCTTCAGAGAAGATACACATAACCCTCAAGAGACTGGAGGCCCCAGGAAGTTTAGAGTTCAGGTGGGGTGGAGTGAGGACATCCTCATGGAGACAATGTGGTGGAGAGGAGGTATGGGATGTGGAACAGTCTGAGGGTGTATGGGGTGGGGGGAATAAAATATGGAGTATAAAAATAAAAATTAATAATGAAAAACAACCAACCAAACAAATAAACACCCTTTTTTATTTATTGGATATATTCTTTATTTACATTTCAAATGATTTCCCCTTTCCTGGCTCCCCACTCCCCAAAAGTCCCATAAGCCCTCTTCCCTCCCCCTGTTACCACATCCACCCCTTCCCACTTCCCTGTTCTGGTATTCCACTATACTGCTGCACTGAGCCTTTCCAGAACCAGGGGCCACTCCTCCGTTCTTCTTCGACATCATTTCATTTGATGTATGGATTATGTCTTGGGTATTCCAAGTTTCTAGGCTAATAAACACCCTTTTGCTACAATTTCAGTGAGTAACCCTATCTCAGGACAATGAAACAGAGATAAAGCAACAGAGAAGAATATCCTATGGACTTGCTTGGCCTCTGTGTGCATGGGTGTTTATACACTCCAGCACATACAGGTACATGAACACATATATAACAGACGTATACATAACCATACACACACAAACAAAATAGAAAAAAAACTAAATAGTAAGATGCTCACTAGCTTTTGAGAATATGGCATAAATATGAATAAAATTTACATTTTAAAAGTTGTTTATTTCATTGTTTTGTTTTATATTTTCTGTCTATTTGCCTGCAAATATTTATATATACCACAGCTGTGACCAGTGCCCTTTGGATCCAGAAGAGGGCATTGGGACACCTGAAACTATAGTTACACATGGTTATGAAAAACCATGCGGGACCTCGGTGCCAAACCTGAGTCTTCTTGAGAGCAGTAAGCTCTCTTTACTGCTGAGTTATTTCTCCAACATGGTCTAGAGTTTTAAGTCATTTTATGTTCTCCAGGTCTATAGAAACAAAAACATCCAGGTTAACCTGGGTAAATGGAGCTCATACCATTCTCTCAATTATGATATGACCTAAGAAAATATTACAGGAGGGGTTGTTTTATTTTTGATCTTAGTCATTCTGTCAGGGGTAAGATGAAAACTCAAAGTGGTTTTAATTTGCATTTCCCTGATTGCTAAGAATGTTGAACCATTTTTGAGATTTCTCAGGCATTTATATTTCTTTGTTTGATAACACTTTGTATATACACTTCTTTTTTTTTTAATTTAGTAGTTTCTTCATTTGATTAGATTTTTCTCTGAGTATTATTTTGGATATTAAATTCCCTATTGGATGTTTAACTGGCAAAGATTTCTTTTACTCTGCAGGTTCCCTTGTCACTGAATTATTTCCATTGTACAGAATCACAATTTTCTTTTTATTAGAAATAGATTTTTATCTCATATGATATATCCCCTCCCTCTATTCCTACATACATCTCCATTCCTCCTTTCCCATACAGATCCCCCTTATTTCTGTCTCTCATAAAAATAGGCAAGCTTCTATGGAATACTAAAATAAAATAAGATAAAACAAAAACTAGCAAATCATAATTGGACAAATAAACAGAAGGAAAAGAAATAGGACATGAGAGACCCACTGGTTCACATGTTTAGGAATACCATAAAAACATTAAACTGGAAGCCATAACATACATGTATAGGACCTGTAATGCAAAGGGGAGAAGAATATATATTAATAAAATGAAAATAATATGATAAAATCTTCTATTGGCCAGGCAGTCTGTCCTTAAGAGTAGTTTGTATAACCAGGGAATCTCCTGTACAGGAAACTAAATTTTTATTTGCAAGTGGTTATCAATTGGAGATTGCTTCCGGGTTAAGGTTGGGGGAATGTATCCACTTCTCCTTTTGCTTTTACAACTCCAAGTGATGCAGACCCAAGCAGGCCCTCTGCATGCTGCTTCAGGCTCTGCGAGTACAAATGTGTGTTGATCATGTTGATTTAGAGGGTTTTGTTTCCTTGGTGTCTTCTATTCCTCTCTACTTCTTAAACTCATTCTTAAACCTTGATGGCAACCTTGATGATAGTTGTATCCTATTTAGGACTGAGTGTTTCAAGCTCTCTCACTCTCTTCATAATGTCTGGCTATGTGTTTCTGTATTTGTTTCCATTTCAGTGTGGGAACAGTGTGGGTGCCGGGTGCTCAAGGAGAAAGCTTCTTGTACAAAAGCTTCTATGAAGCCTCACTTGTCAATTGTTGGTCTTAATTCCTGAGCAAATACAGTCCAATTCAAACATCCTTTCTTGCATCCCTATCTTATAGAGTACTGCCTACATTTTGAATGAAAATGAGAATCCTCATTTATGTTGGTAGGATTGTATATTGGTTTTGTCAGTATAGAAATCAGTGTGGGAAATTGTCCAAAAAGAAAAAAAATAACTAAAAATATCTGCCACAAGAAACATGTAAAGCAGTCCTTTTGATTGCATGCAAAACAATCAATATCCAACTACAGGAAGACTTGTTTAGCTATGTTCATTGCTATTCTATTTGCAAATACTAGGCTATAGAAGAAATCTCAATGTCCATCAACTGATAAATGGATAATGAAATTATGGTACATATATACAATATATTTTTATTCAACCATGAAGAGAAATGAAATCATTAAATTTGCAGTAAATGGATGGAATTGGAAAATGTAATACTGAGTAAGGTAAACTAGACACAGAAACAAAACTTCTAAATCTAATTTTTATTACTGTCACAATAATAATTACACAAGTATATGTTATGAGATAACCACAGAAAGAGCTTGGAGATCAAGTGTACATAGGTTTGTTCTTTGTTACCTCAGTTCTTCTTTTTTTAATTTTTACATAGCAATATTTAAATTACATGTCTTTACTAGGGCATAAAGATTGAATGTGAAACAGAAAACACTTCTGGTTAAAAGTATTCAAATCAAGAGAAATCAGTTAATTGATTTAGATTCAGCACATCATATCTGAGAATAAAAATTATTATCATCCACAGATATTTAGGCTTTGCTGGTACTTTTATGTTGTTCCTCAAGAAAAAATTAGACTTCTTTGCCTGTAGGGTGGAAATAAATTGTTCTCTACTCAGATCATGGAATACAGTAGTCATCTTCTGTTCAGGTTGGGATTTAGTTTATACATTGCAGATATTTTGTTGTCTTATGCTTTACTTGCCCATTGACTGTATGTATATACCTATTATATTCTTTACAAACAAAAGTAGTAATACATGTCATAATGTAATGAATCTTTAAGAACAAGTATACATTCTGCACAGTTCCACTCAAGAGTGGAGATGATCATAAAAGCTTAAAATGAGACAGAATGTCTGATGTCTATTTTGCAGAGTGACTCTGATGGGTAGCATATTTTTCTTTTTCTTTTTAGGCTCATGATATAAACATGAGTTAATTACTTGTGCTAAATTATGTTGCTGTCATTTAACAGGCAAATAAAGACTAATCCAGAAATTACGTAAGATATGAATGTATATGTTGAAATAATGTCATAATAATCATGGAAACACCAAAAATGAGGTTAAGAAAATAAAAGTTTAATAGATTTTGTACTGTAATCTACAAAGAAATTAGTTTCTTCGGTTATCTAATGCTCAAAAATAGTATCAGGGCAATAACAACCATTATACACACAAGCATATTGCCTTACTGAAACAAATGTATCCCAATAAAATTTAACAATGTATATCATTTAGGTATCACATCTATTTTCCTTCTATGTGTTTGGGGATAGCTCCTGGACCTGAAGACCACAAGAAATTAAGAACTTGTCATGAAAATCTTACTGTCACATTTCATTTGTTAGACACAGCTGGGATAAGGAAAGGCAGTGAGCACTGTTTACATAGATATTTGATATACACTATGAGGTAAAGGAATTATAGTCACATAGGAAAAAAATACTGGCCAAAATATCCTCCAATCTAGATCAGTTCCCAAGCTATGTATCACATGATGATAAATCACTAACCTGACAAAAAATTTTAGAAATGTAATTATAAACAGAGATTTTAATTAATGATATAATTGTTAGTTATAGTCACACACATTATATATATATATATATGTAATAAAGCATTAATAAGCATCATAGCAAGACACAAATGTTTCCCAGTATTGATTATACCTTAAGTCATATAATGATTCTTTTTTGGGGGGGTAGGGGGGTTTGGATTAGGTTTTCTCGAGACAGGGTTTCTCTGTATAGCACAGGCTCTCCTGGAACTCACTCTGTAGACCAGGCTGGCCTCGAACTCAGAAATCCACCTGCCTCTGCCTCCCAGAGTGCTGAGATTACAGGTGTGCATCACCACCGCCTAACACGTATAATGCATCTTAACTTTTACACTGTACTGGAAGGAATAAGAACTCTTTAGATGGCTGTCTGGTTGCTGGGCCAGGATTAAAAAGGCCATGATATATTTGCAATATTGGTACTGTGACACAGAGTAAAGGATAGATTATAGAGCCTCTAGGAACATCTCAACAGGGTAAAGAAATCAATCTTAAGTGGCTTACAACAGCTAAATATAGGATAACTTAAGAATCAAAATAAATAATGAAACAACAAATTATATTTCATAGAAGAGAATATGTATACATGGACCTTTTTCAATGAATGAATAAATAAGGAAATTAAAATGTGAAATGTATTCTTATAAATATATAATATGATAGAAGAATAGTGTCACTTTGTAGAAGCTATTGTAGTAAGATAGAAGCTGGTTCCCTCCAATAAACAAGGACAGGACTATGGTAGGCCATGAGTTGCACATAGAGAGACCCAGTCATGGTTAGATAATGTTTTAGCAGTTAAGAGCAACTTATAATCTTCTAGAACATGTGTAGTTCACAGCACTCACATTAGGGAGCTCACAACCACCTGTAGGTCCAGATCTAAGGATATATGATGACATTTCCTGGACTCTGCACACACTGTACTTACATTCACATCACACACCCAGACATACACATGCAAACTAAAATAAAAATTGACCTTTAAAACAATGAAGATAGCAAGACAGCAACTCAATAAATAGCCTACAAAATAAGTAGAACTAGTTGCGCATAAAAGAATTTGAAGGTGACAATGACAAATAACAGATATTCTGATCACAAGAGTGCATTAGTCATGGTTCTCTAGAGTCATAGAATTTATGGGTAGTCTCTATATAGTTAGGGAATTTGTTGCTGATTTATAATCTGCAGTCCAACTACACAATAATGGTCAACAGCAGCTATGGATGGAAGACCAAGGATCTAGCAGTTGCTCAGTACCACGAGGCAAGCAGGCAAAGAAGAGTGAGTTTTCCTTCTTCCAATGACCTTATGTAGGTCTCCATCAGAGGGTGTGGACGAGATTAAAGGCACATGCCACCACACCTTTCATCCCAGATGACCTTGAACTCAGAGATCTCCTTGTCTTAAACTTCTGGAATTCATAGCCACTATGCTTCAAGATCTGCATGCCAAGATCCAGGTCAGAAACTTGTATTTCTGAGCCTCCAGATTAGGATCATAGGTGAGCCTTCAATTCTAGATTGTAGTTCAATCCAGATATAGTCAAGTTGACAACAAGGAATAGTCACAACAATCCACCCCTTGTCAACTTGACACAAATAATATCTCATGTACACATGAAGCAATATCAAAGTTATGAATACTCCTAACATGATATAACTATTCCTGGTACAATCACAAACACATTTGTAAATTTAAAATCGGCCAATGTCCCTTGGGAACATTCTTTTAGTGTCTCAACTTAAATACCAATTGATGTTAAAGAAATTGGAAGAAAGACAAATGTATCCTTAACAAAAGACATAAGCATTCATATTACTATATAATCCTTGTTTCTGCAACTGGTTACATGGTCTTAGCTGGTATTTATAACTACCTTCCTCTACTACCCATTCTGTATTTCCTTCACCCTTGGCAAGCACTTCAGTAGGTCTTGGCTCTTTCCCTGGAGGATTGACCCATACCTTCATCCCTGATGGGTCTGCATCCTTTGTCATCCTGCTTGGGTTAGACTGTTGTAGTTTCTCATTAACTTTTATCACAGGACATGGTAGTACTAAGAGATAACCTAAGGGATCTCTTGCACTCCAGACATAATCCTGTTTACTACCATTGTGGAGAGGCAATCCAATTTACCTATGGAAATCTGGACCTATCAGCCCTCCTAACACTGTTATTCCTTTCTTAGTCTGTTGATTTAAGGGCATTAGAGGCCCAAAATGGTCAGGGGGAGGTCTGAGCTTCCAGTTCAATGGAATGTTTGTTGTGGCTCCTTGTAGGAGCACTCTCCCCTCTGGAACCAAAACTTCTTGGCCAGCAGAACCTAAAGTTGTGGGGACAGGAAGCAAAAATGTTCTTAGAGGGTCACTAGGAGTAATAGTGAGTGGAACTATTCCATTTTCCACCCCTTGATTCCTGGAACCATGGATCCTGGCTATGGGAGAAACTGTACCATATATCAGACACTGATAAAATCATATACTGCCTTCTGAAGAACTCTTCCCAGCTCTCCATGCTGTTGCTGTTGCCACCTAATTGGGCCTGTAAGTGTGTCTTCCAAAGACCATTCCATCTTTCTATCAGACCAGCTGCTTCAGGATGATGGGGAACATGGAAAGACCGGTGAATTCCATAATTGCAGGCCCACTGTCACACTTCTCTGGTTGTGAAATGATCTCCTTGGTCAGAAGAAATACTGTGTGGAATACCATGACAATAGATAAGATATTCTGTGAGTCCATGGATGGTTGTTTTGGCAGAAGCATTATGTATAGGAACGACAAATCCATAACCAGAATAAGTATCTACTCCAGTAAGAATAAAACGTTGTCCTTTCCATGGGGGAAGTGGTCCAATGTAGACCACCTGCCACCAGGTGCTGGCGGGTCACATTGAGGAATGGTGCCATATCTGGGGATCAGTGTTGGTTTTTGCTATTGGTTGATCTGGAATTCTGCAGCAGATGTATTCAGGTCAGTCTTGGTGAGTGGAAGCCCATGTTGCTGAGCCCAAGCATAACCTCTGTCTCGGCCACCATGGCCATTTTCTTCATGTGCCCATTTGGTAATAACAGGGATGGTTGGGAAAAGAGGCTAACTGTACACAGAAAGGGTCATCTTATCCACTCGATTATTGAATTCCTCCTCAGCAGAAGTCACCTTTTGGTGAGCATTTACATGGAATACAAATATTTTCACATCCTTTCCCATTTGGAGAGATCTACCCACATACATTTTCCCCAGATGTCTTTCTCATCAATTTTCTAATCATGATCTTTCCACATCCCTGACCATATAGCCAATCCATTGGCTACAGCCAATGAATCAGTGAACAATTGTACATCTGGCCATTTCTTCTTCCAACAAACTGTAATCCCATGTGTACTGCCCAAAGTTTTGCCCACTGTGAAGATTTTCCTTCACCTGCATCTTTCAGGGTTGTCCTGGAAAGAGGTTGTAATGCTGCAGCTGTCCACTTCGGGATGGTGCCTGCATAACATGCAGAGCAGTCAGCAAACCAGGTCCTAGTCTTCTCTTCTTCAATCAGTCTATCATAGGGAACACCCCATGAGGCTATAGGTACATATTAGGCAGCAGATGGCATTGTAACAGGAGTAGAAACCATAGGCATTTGAGCAACTACTTCATGTGACTTGCTTGTACCTTCAGGACCTGCTCCGGCTTAATCATGTATATATCACTTCCATTTTATAATAGACTGCTGCTGTGCACATACTACTATATGACTTGTAGGGTCTGATAACGCCTACCTTGTGATGGGCAGTTAAGGTCACATAGTAACTTGGTGTCCTATTGTCAAATGTTCAGTTTCCCCTAAGGCCCAATAGCAGGCCAAGAGCTGTTTTTCAAAGGGAGAGTAGTTGTCTGCAGATGACGGTAGAGCTTTGCTCTAAAATTCCAAAGATCTCCTCTGTGATTCACCTGCAGGGGCCTGCCAGAGACTCCAAACAGTATCTCTATCTGCTACCTATACCTCAAGTACCATCAGGTTGGCGGGATTATATGGTCCAAGTGGTGGAACAGCCTGCAGAGCAGTGAGGGCCTGTTGAAGAGCCTTTTCCTGTTCCAGGCCCCACACACAGCTAGCAGCATTCTGAATCACTTGCTAAATAGACCTGAGTAACACAACTAAATGAGGAATGTGCTGTCTCCAGAATCCAAATAGACCCACTAAGCACTGTGTTTCTTTCTTGATGGCGGGAGTGGCCAGGTGCAATAATTATCTTTCACCTTAGAAGGAATATCTCTGCAAGCCCCATACCACTGTACTCCTAAGAATTTCACTGAGGTAGATGGTCCTTGAATTTTGGTTGGATTTATTTCCTATCCTCTGATATGTGTATGTGTTACCAATGAATCCAAAGTGTTTGCTACTTCCTGCTCCCTTGGTCCAATCAGCATAATGTCATCAATGTAATACACCAATGTGGTATTTTGTGGAAGAGACAAACTATCAAGATCACTTCTAACTATGTTATGACACAGGGCAGGAGAGTTAATATATCCTTGAGGCAAAACTGTAAAGGAATACTTTTGGCCTTGCCAACTGAAAGCAAATTCCTTCTGTGGTCCTTATGGACAGGTACTGAGAAGAAGGAATTTTCTAGATCAATACCTGCATCCCAGGTTCCAGGAGATGTGTTAATTTGCTCAAGTTCCAAAGCTACATCTGGTGCAGCAACTGAAATTGCAGTTACTACTTGATTTAGTTTTCCATAGTCAACTCTCATCCTCCATGATCCATCTGTCTTCTGCACTGGCCAGATAGGAGAGTTAAAGGGAAATGAACTACCCCTGCATCTTTCAAGTCTTTGATAGTGGAAGTAATTTCTGCAATTCCTCCAGAAATATGATACTGTTTTTGAATTATTATTTTCTTTGGAAGAGGCAACTCTAAAGTCTTCCATTTTGTCTTTATAACCATAATAGCCCTCTCTCCAGAGGTCAAGAAACCAATGTGAGAATTCTGCCAAATTCTGATTATATAAATCCCAATTATACATTCTGGAACTGGGGAAATGACCACAGGATGTGTTTAGGAGAACTACTGGACCTACTGTGAGTTGGACATTAGTCAAAACTCCATTAATCACCTGTCCTCCATAAGCCCCTACTCTAAATGGAGGGCCACAATATTCCTTGGGATCTCCTGGGATCAGTGTCAATTCAGAACCAGTATCCAATAGACCCAGTAAAGTCTGATTATTTCCCTTCCCCAGTGTACAGTTACCCTTGTAAAATGTCATAGGTCCCTCTGGGGAAGAACTGGAGAAAGACTAACAGCAAAACTTTTAGGTGTCTTATCAAGATCCTTCCTCAGGGGAACCTGGCCATCCCTTCATTCAAGGGGTTCTGGATCTGTAAACTGGCTCATGTCTGGAAATTTATACACTGGCCAAGACTGCCTTTTGCCAAGATCCAAAGTAGACATATTTTCATTGGTTTGAGAATTTTTCTGCTTATACAGATCAAACAGATATGCAGCAGACTTCCTATTTCATGCCTGGAAACACCATGATTGATTAGCCAGTACCAAAGGTCCAAAAGACTCATGCCATTATAAATTTCACCACTCCTGTGCTGACCATTATGGGATACGTCATTATAAACATTGTTTGGCCTAGGATCTCCATGGAAATAACTCGGATAACCTTGTCTCTGGCCATTCAATGCTGCCACATGGCCTTTGTTACCTCGGGGCACAACTAAACCCATTGAATTTAATTCACCTAATTGAGCAGCAGCATCTCCAACCCTAAGCTCTGGCACAAGGAAAAGGGCAAGAAGAAAACTCTTCAAATGTTATGGTGTCCCTTTCACTAGGTTGTGTCTAATAGGACTGGTGAAGTGCATATCTTCTGGACCTTCCCATTGTGGAGAAATAGGTTTTACACAATGTATCCACTCTAGCATTGCAATTTCCCTAAGCCTTACAATTCCTTCATCAACACTAAGCCAAGGGATATCAGGCATCTTCAATTTCTTTTCAGTAGGCCATCTTTAACAAACATTTTGGCCAACCATTCAAACAAACTTCTGACACCTTTTTTTTTTCTTTTAACTGTGTGAGATTCCTTATTAAACCTAGATTCTCTACTCAAAAGGCCCATGCCAAAAAATTTAGCCTGCTCTAGTTTTATGTTCCTTCCACCATTAACCCACACCCTTAAAATCCATTCCCAGACATGCTCCCCAGACTTCTGCTTGATTGAATTAGCAAACTCATTAAGCTCCTTAGTAGTTTAGTGTATTTTTCATGGACTATACTTTCTAAACCCATCTAGGGACATGTTTTGCCTTGAGTATCATTATAGGTCTAGAAGAATTGGTGAGCCTTGAGAAATATCAGTATTGTCCTGTCTGGCATTTTCTTCAGCGAAAGTCACTGCTGGCTTATCAGGCTCTGAGGGATTAATTTTCTCATGTGGAGAAGGCATTATTTCAAGGGGTGGGGCTGAGGGTACTACTTCCTCAGGTGGGGCAAACCACTGAAAATCGGAAGATTCTTAATTCTCAAATTTAACATGGTCTTACCACACATCCCCATCCCAAGATATAGGATCAGATTCCTCGCCAATTAGTGCTCTTACTTTAACTGCTGACACCCTGTGAGGCTGAGACTTAAATTTTCACTGAAATTCAGCCAACCTTATAATGAGGGCTTCAGTATGATTTTCTGAATCTTGAGCTCTATGGCTGCTAGAGAGAAGATTCTCTTCAAGGACACATTTAGCAACTTTTAGATTGTTTACTTGCATTTGGAGTTGTTTGATTTTATCACATAACTCCTTCCTTTCCTTCATTGTTTTCCTGAGATGCTAAGAGCAACCAGCTAGCAAAATCATTTTCAGAATTTTTCCCAACTTGTAGAATGTTTTGTACACCAAATGACCTAATTCATCAAAATAATCAAAGGCATTAGCTTCTTTAAGCTTGAAATATAGTTTTAACCAGGGGTCTTCAATATTCTCTGAGCTTCCAGGAGAGAGAGAATCTGGAGAGGTTTCAGTAGTTGAAGGGGATGATGAATTATCAAACCAACTCCAAATTTTTAAAAGATTCATACTTATACTTCTGGTCCTCTAGAAACACTCCTGGTACCAACATCTGTATTAGTCAGGGTTCTCTAGAGTCACAGAACATATGGGAAGTCTCGATATAGGTAGGGAATTTGTTGATGACTTACAGTTTGTAGTCCAACTCCTCAAAAATTGTCAGCAGCAACTGTGGATGGAAGTCCAAGGATCTAGCACTTGCTAGGTTCCATGAGGTAAGCAGACAAAGAAGGGTAAGTGAGTCTTCCATTTTCCAATGTCCTTATGTTTGTCTCCAGCAGAGGGTGTGAACCTGATTAAAGGCACATCCACCACACCTTTCATCCCAGATGACCTTGAACTCAAAAGATTTCCTTGTCTTAATTTTCTGAAATTCACAGCCACTATGCTTTAAGATCTCCATGCCAAGATCCAGGTCAGAAACTTGTATTTCTGAGCCTCCAGGTTAGGATCATAGGTGAGCCTTCAATTCTGGATTGTAGTTCTTTTCCAATATATTCAAGTTCACTGTCAGGAATAGCCACTACAATGAGGAACCATGATCATCATTTTTTTTTTTTTTTGGTTTGGCTAAAGAATATAGGTCACTTGTTAGCTAACTCATCCTCTGATGTACTGCAAAACAATCTCATAAGAGAGTCAACACAGGTGAGTCCTGCCCTGCAGCTCAGAGGATCCCTTCTGGAACCCTGTGGCAGAAGCCATCCAGTTTCTGTCTCTGGCTTAGAACCAACATCTACCACACCAGACCATCTCTAAGCGGTGCAGGAAGGTAGCTAAGAGAACTGAGTGAGGCCACAGAGCTACATACACAAAAACAACCACAAGAGAGCCAGCATTTTGCTGCATACAAGAAATGCATACCTCAGTGTCAAAGACAAACACTACCTCAGAGTAAAAGCCTTGAAAACAATTTTCCTAACAAATGGTTACAGAAGACGGGCTGGAGTAGCCAGTCCAATATTCAGTAAAATTGACTTTCAACCAAAAGTCATCAAAAAGACAGGGAAGGACACTTCAACTCATCAAAGAAAAAATATACCAAGAAGAACTCTCAATTCTGAACATCTAAGCTCCAAATGCAAGGGCACCCTCATTTGTAAACTTTACTAAAGCTCAAAGCACACATTGCACCTCATACAATAATTGGGGGGTGACTTCAACACCCCACTGTCATCAATGGACAGATCAGGGAAACACAAATTAAACAGAGACACAGTTAAACTAACAGAAATTTTGGACCAAATGGATTTAACAGATATCTATAGACTATTTCATCCTAAATCAAAAGAATATACCTTCTTCACAACACCTCATGGTACCTTCTCCAAAATTGACCATATAATTGGTCACAAAACAGACCTCAACAGATATAAGAAGACTGAACAAATCCCATGCCTCCTATTAGATCACAATGGAGGAATTGTGTTAAAAACTGCATTGTATTCGTACAATGACAGACAGGTAGATAATGGAATAGAATTGAAGATCCAGAAATGAATCCACACAATTATGGTCACTTGATCTTTGACAATGGAGCTAAAACCATCCAGTGGAATAAAGATAGCCTTTTCAACATATGGTGCCTGTTCAACTGGCAGCTAATGTGCAGAAGAAGGCAAATAGATCCATTCTTATCTTCTCATACTAAGCTCAAGTCCAAGTGGATCAAGGACATCCACATAAAACCAGACACACTGAAACTAATAGAAAAGAAACTGGGGAAGACCCTCAAGCACATGGGCACAGGAGAAAGTTTCTTGAAGAGAATACCAGTAGCTTATGTGATAAGATCAAGAATTGACAAATGGGACCTCATAAAATTATAAATATTCTGTAAGCCAAAGGACACTATCAATAGGACAAAATGGCAACCAACAAATTGGGAAAAGATATTTACCAATGCTATATCTAACAGAGGGTTAATCCAATATTTACAAAGAACTCAAGAAGGTAGACTCCAGAAAGCCAAATAACCATACTGAAAAATGTGGTACAGAACTAAACACAGAATTTTCACCTGAGGAATGTCGAATGGCTGAGACACACCAAAAGTAATGTTCAACATCCTTAGTCATCAGGAAAATGCAAATCAAAACAACCCTGATATTTTACCTCACACCAATCAGAATGGCTAAGATAAAAAGAAAGAGGAACAATCCTCCACTGGTGGTGGGATGACAAGCTGGTAAACCACTCTGGAAATCAGTTTGGCTGTTTTTCAGAAAACAGGGCATAATACTACTGGAGGACCCTGTTATACCACTCCTGGGCATATACCCATATGATTTTCGAGCATGTAATAAGGACACAAGCTCCACTATGTTCATTGCAGCCTTGCTTATAATAGCCAGAAGCTGGAAAGAACTCAGATGTCCCAAAACAGAGGAATGTATACAGAAAATGTGGTATATTTACATAATGGAATACTACTCAGCTATTAAAAACAAGTGATTCATAAAATTCTTAGAGAAATGGACGGAATTAGAAATTATCAATCATAAAAGAACACAAATGATATGTACTCCCTGAGAAATGGATATTATCCTAGAAGCTTGGAATACCCAAGACACAATTCACATATCAAATGATGCTCAAGAAGAAGGAAGAACAATGTATGGATACGCTGGTCCTTCTTAGAAGGGTCAACAAAATACCCACAGAAGGAGATACAGAGACAAAATATGGAGCAGAGCTTGAGGGAAGGACCAGCCAGAGACTATCCAACCTAGTGATCCATCACATATACAGTTACAAAACCCAGACACTATTATTAATGCCCACATGGACTTGCTGACCGGAGCCAGGTATAGCTGTCACCTGGTAGGTTCTCCTAGTTCATGACAAATACAGAGGCAGACACTCTCAGACAGCCATTGAACTGAGTACAGTGTCCCCAATGGGAGAGCTAGAGAGAGGATTCAAGGAGCTGAAGGGGTTTGCAGTGCCATAGTGGAACAATAATATGGGTCACCCATTACTCCCAGAGTTCCCAGAGACAAAACCATCAGCCAGAGAGTGCATATGGAGTTACCCATGGCTCCACACACATAGGCAGTAGAGGATTGCCTTGTTGGACATCAAAGGGAGGAGAGGCCCTTGGTTTTGGAAAGGCTCTATGCTGCAGTACGGGGGAATGCTGGGACAGAGAAGTGGGAGAGGGTTGATTGGGAAACAGAGGGATGGGAGGTGGGTTATGACATTTTCGAGGGGGGAGACCAGGAAAAGAGACAGCATTTGAAGTGTAAATGAAGAATATATCCAATAAAAAAAGTAAAAAAAAACCCCACAAAACTCAATGTCCCTCTATACTGGCTAGTTAGTTTTGTGTGTCAACTTGACACAGGCTGGAGTTATTAGAGAAAGGAGCTTCAGCTGGGTAAGTGCCTCCATGATATCCAGCTGTAAGGCATTTGGTCAATTAGTGATCAAGGGTGGAGGGCCCCTTGTGGGTGGTACCATCCCTGGGCTGGTATTCTTGGGTTCTATAAGAGATCAGGCTGAGCAAGCCAGGGGAAGCAAGCCAGTAAGAAACATTCCTCCATGGCCTCTGCATCAGCTCCTGCTTCCTGACCTGCTTGAGTTCCAGTCCTGACTTCCTTTGGTGATGAACAGCAACGTGGAACTGTAAGCTGAATGAATCCTTTCCTCCCCAACTTGTTTCTTAGATAATTGTGCAGGAATAGAAACCCTGACTAGGATGCCCTCCAACTATTGGCATTAGCCTCCTAATAGGCTACTAAATGAGGCAGCACAACAATGCTCCTTTATTTACACTATCCCTGTTACTTCTTACTTTTCCTTCTTAAACTATTTATACTCACTAACTCCTTGTCCTTAGTTTCTTGTTCTTTGGTTTGAGACAGAGAACTTGTAAGATATTTGTTCTAGGTGGCTTTGACGATCATGAATTAATCAGGCAGTCTAACTTACTGAATTAAGCTCACCAAGGTCTGAAAAGTGCTCTATGGCTTTCCAAAAACCCCAATAACAAAGTTATTTCAGTAAAAAAAATTATCAGTGAATGTTAAATTCCATGTTTGAAGACACGATGAGAAAACTTATTTACACACTGTCTTTAAATATATTCATTAATTTTTAAAATCTACCGCATAGTAAAATTTCCCAGTTAAATCACTTTTACTAAGTAA